>NC_133537.1:248397-529185 GCF_048544455.1 Silene latifolia | reverse complement strand
CGCTGATTGAAAACAGGAGAAAAAGAAACAGGTCCTAAAAGAAACAGTCCTCCGGACGACCTTCCGAACGGCCAAATTGAAGTGTATAATACACGGCTTTTTGGATTCCTCGGTCCCTTAAAAATTCTCCGAAATCACATAGAAAGTTCCTGGGTCGATAAAGCGCCACGCAAAGTTTGAGCACCAACGAAGACATTTGGGGGTGCCGGGTGTGCCACAAACCAAGATTCGAACTCGATTATCGTGAAAATGTGTTCAAGCTCGTTATTTGAGGTCGTAAATCGACCGTGTTGATTCCTCAAATCGAAAAGGTGATTCCCTAAATGAGTTCGACGCTGCGGGATTGAAAACAGAGAAAAAGAAACAGTGGTCCTGAACACTTTCCAACGGCCGAATTGAAGTGTATAATAATACTCTGCCTGGATTCCGTCCCGAACAAAATTCTCCATAAATCACATAGAAAGTTCCTCGGGTCGGATAAAGCGGCCACGCAAAGTTTGAGCACCAACGAAGACATTTGGGGTTGCCAGTGCTGCCCAAAAAACCAAAGATTCAAAATCCTGGGACATCGTGAAAATGTGTTAAATCTCCGTTATTTGAGGCTGAAATCAACAGGCTGATTCCTGAAATCAACAAAGTTTTCGAGCTGGACGCTGCTATTGAAAAAACAGGGAGAAAAAGAAACAAGGTCCGTACGACCTTCAACGGCCGAAATTGAAGTGTATAATACACTCTGCTTTCCTGGGATTTCTGTCCTAACAAAATTTTCTCCCGAAATCACATAAAAAGTTCCTGGGCCGATAGCGCACGCAAAGCTTGAGAAACCGAAGACATTTGGTGGAAGCAAAGGCTAAACCAAAGATTCACTAAACTCCTGACATCGTGAAAATGTGTTAAAAACTCGTTATTTGAGGTCAAATCGAACAGTTGATTCCTCCTCAAATCGAATCGTGTTGATTCCTAAAAATGAGTTCGACGCGTGATTGAAAAAACGGAGAAAAAGAAACACGTGGTTCTATGACATTTACCTTCCAAAATTGAAGTGTGTATAATACATTTGCTGGATTCCGTCCTGGAAAAATTCTCCAAATCACATAGAAAGGTCCTGGTCGATAAAGCGCTACGCAGTTTGAGCACCAACGGAAGACATTTAAAAAGCAAGAAGTGTTACAAATCAAGATTGGACTAAACTCCTGATTATCGAAAAAATGTTAAAGCTCGTTATTTGAGGCTGAAATCGAACAGGTTGATTCCTCAAATCGAACAGGTTGATTCCCTAAAATGAGCTCGACGCTGATTGAAAAAAACAGGGAGAAAAGAAACAGTGGTCCGGTACGACCTTCCAACGGGAAATTGAAGAGTATAATACACTTTTCTGGATTCCGGTCCTGAACAAAATTCTCCGGAAATCACATAGAAAGTTCCTCGGTCAGAAATAAAGCGGCGGCATGCAAAGTTTGAGCACCAACGAAGACATTTGGGGTGCCGATGTGCCACAAACCAAAGATTCAAACTCTGATTATCGTGAAAAATGTGTTAAAGCTCGCTATTTGAGGCTGAAATTGAACAAAGTTGATTCCTGAAATCGAACGTTGATTCCGAAATGAGCTCGGACGCTGATTGAAAAAACAGGGAGAAAAAGAAACAGGTCCGCATTTACCTTCCTAACGGCTAAAATTGGAAGTGTATAATACACGATTTTTTCGATTCCTCGGTCCCTAACAAAAAATTCTCCGAAATCACATAGAAAGTTCCTTGTGTCAGATAAAGCGGCCACGCAAAGTTTGAGCACCAACGAAGACATTTGGGGTGCTCGTGTATGCCACAAACCAAAGATTCGCCGAAACTCCTGATTATCGTGAAAATGTGTTCAAGTCATATTTGAGGCCGAAATCGAACAGGTTGATTCCTGAAATCGAACGGGTTGAATCCTCAAAATGAGCTGGACGCTGATTGAAAACAAGGAGAAAAAAAAATGTGGTCCTGCACGACCTTCCGAAACTGGCCGAAATTGAAGTGGTGATAATACACTAAGCGAGATTCCGGTCCCGGAATAAAATTCTCCGGAAATCACATAGAAAGTTCCTCGGGTCAGATAAAGCGCCACGCAAAGTTTGAGCACCAACGAAGACATTTGGGGTGCTTGCAGTGCCAAAAAACCAGCATTCAAAACTCCATTATCGTGAAAAATGTGTTAAAGCTCGTTATTTGAGGCTGAAATCGAATAGGTTGATTCCCTCAAATCGAACAAAGGTTGATTCCTGAAATGAGCTCGACGCTGATTGAAAAACAAGGAGAAAAGAAACAGTGGTCCTAGACGACCTTCCGAACTACCAAATTCAAGTGTATAATACACTTGCCGGATTCCGGTCCCTGAACAAAAATCTCCTGAAATCACATAGAAAGTTCCTCGGTCAAATAAAGCGCCAATGCTAAAGTTTGAGCACCAACGGAAGACATTTGGTGCCGATGTACAAAAAACCAACATTCACAAACTTTGACATCGAAAATGTGTTAAAGCTCGTATTTGAGGTCAAAATCGAACAAAGGATTCCCGAAATCGAACAGGTTGATTCCTGAAATGAGCTCGGACGCCATGATTGAAAAACAGGAGAAAAAAGAAACAGGTCCTGCATTTACCTTCCAACGGTGAAATTGAAGTGTATAATACACGGTTTTTCGGGATTCGGTCCCTAACAAAATTCTCCGGAAATCACATAGAAAGTTCCTCGGTCAGATAAAGCTGCCACGCAGTTTGAGCACCAACGAAGACATTTGGGGGTGCCGGGTATGCCACAAACCAAAGATTCGGCAAACTCCTGATTATCGGAAAATGTGTTAAAGCTCGTTATTTGAGGTCAAATCAACAAAGTTGATTCCTGAAATCGAAAAGGTTGATTCCTCAAATGAGCTCGACAAATGATTGAAAAACAGGAGAAAAAGAAACAGGTCCGCTACGACCTTCCGAACGGGTCAATTGAAGTGTATAATACACTTGCCGGATTCCTGGTCCTTAATAAAATTAAAATCACATAGAAAGTTCCTCGGTCAGATAAACCTACCACGCAAAGTTTGAGCACCAACGGAAGACATTTGGGGGGGTGCCTGTGCTACAAACCGAAGATTCGCCGACCTTGACATCGTGAAAATGTGTTAAAGCTCGTTATCTGAGGTCAAATCGAACAGTTGATTCCTAAAATCGAGCTTCCTGAAAAATGAGCTCGGACGTGATTGAAAAAAGGAGAAAAAAAAAAACAGGTGGTCCTGCGACCTTCCGAACGGTCAAATTGAAGTGTATAATACACGTTTTTCAGATTCCAAACCTGAACAAAATTTCCGAAATCACATAGAAAGTTCCCTGTCGGATAAAGCGCCACGCAAAGTTTGAGCACCAACGAAGACATTTGGGGTGCCACAAACCAAAGATTCGCAAACTCGGATTATCGTGAAAAATGTGTTAAAGTCATATTTGAGGCTCAAATCGAACAGTTGATTCCTGAAATCGAACAAAGATTCCTGAAATGAGCTCGACGCGTGATTGAAAAACAGGAGAAAAAAAACAGGTCCGTTTACCTTCCGAACGGCCGAAATTGAAGTGTATAATACACGGCTTTTCGGGATTCCGGGGTCCCAGAACAAAATTCTCTGTAAATCGCATAGAAAGTTCCTCGGGTCAGATAAAGCGCCACGCAAAGTTTGAGCACCAACGGAAGACATTTGGGGTGCCGGTGTGCCACAAACCAAGATTCGCCAAACCTGATTATCGTGAAAATGTGTTAAAGCTCGTTATTTGAGGCTTCAATCGAACAAAGTTGATTCCCTGAAATCGACAGTTGATTTTTGAAATGAGTTCGACGCGTGATTGAAAAACAGGAGAAAAGAAACAGGTCCGCATTTACCTTCCGAACGGCTTGAAATTGAAGTGTATAATACACTCGTTTTTCTGGGATTCCGGTCCCGGAACAAAATTCTCCGGAAATCACATAGAAAGTTCCTCTCGTATAAAGCGGCCACGCAAACTTTGAGCACCAACGAAGACATTTGGGGGTGCCGTGTGCCACAAACCAAAGATTCGCGAAACCTCCTGATTATCGTGAAAATGTGTTAAAGTCATATTTGAGGGCCGAAATCGAATGCTGATTTCTCAAATCGAATAGGTTGATTCCCAAATGAGCCCGACGCGTGATTGAAAAACAGGGAGAAAAAGAAAAAAAAAAAAAAGTCCTGACCTTCCAACGGCCAAATTGAAGTGTATAATACACGGCCGATTCCGTCCCGAACAAAATTCTCCCTGGAAATCACATGAAAGTTCCTCGGGTCGATAAAGCGCCAAGCAAAGTTTGAGCACCAACGAAGACATTTGGGGGTGCCGGTGTGCTACAAACCAAAGATTCGCCAAACTCAGGATTATCGAAAATGTGTTAAAGCTCGTTATTTGAAGTCAAATCGAATAGGTTGATTCCTCAAATCGAACAAAGTTGATTCCCTAAATGAGCCTCGACGCGTGATTGAAAACAGGAGAAAAAGAAACAAGGTCCGCACGAACTTCCGAACGGTGAAATTGAAGTGTAATAACTCGCTTTTTCTCGATTCGGTCCCTAACAAAATTCTCCTAAATCACATAGAAAGTTCCTCTGGTCAAGATAAACGTACGCAAAGTTTGAGCACCAACGGAAGACATTTGGGGTGCCGTGTGCCACAAACCAAAGATTCGCTAAACCCTGATTATCGTGAAAATGTGTTAAAGCTCGTTATTTGAGGTCAAATCGAACAAATTGATTCCTCAAATCGAACAGGTTGATTCCAAATGAGCTCGGACGCGCATGATTGAAAAAAGGAGAAAAAGAAACAAAGACAACCTTCCGAACTACTAATTGAAGGTATAATACACCTGCTTCGATTCTGGTCCCGAACAAAATTCTCCGAAATCACATAGAAAGTTCCTCGGTCGATAAAGCTGCCACGCAAAGTTTGAGCACCAACGGAAGACATTTGGGGGTGCCGTGCTACAAACCAAAGATTCCCCAAACCCTGATTATCGTGGAAAATGTGTTAAAGCTCGTTATTTGAGGCTGAAATCGAAAAGGTTGATTCCTGAAATCGAACAGGTTGATTCCTGAAATGAGCTCGACGCGTGATTGAAAAACAGGAGAAAAAGAAACAGGGTCCTCGCACGACCTTCCGAACGGCCGAAATTGAAGTGTATAATACATCAAGCCTGGGATTCCGGTCCCTAACAAAATTCTCCGAAATCACATAGAAAGTTCCTCGGTCGAAATAAAGCGGCCACGCAAAGTTTGAGCACCAACGGAAGACATTTGGGGGTGCCGTGTGCCACAAAAACCAAGCATTCGCTAAACTCCTGATTATCGTGAAAATGTGTTAAAGCTCGTTATTTGAGGCTGAAATCGAACAAAGCTGATTCCCAAATCGAAACAAAGTTGATTCCTGAAATGAGCTCGATCTCGTGATTGAAAAACAGGAGAAAAAAAGAAACAGGTCCCACACCTTCCGAACGGCCGAAATTGAAGTGTATAATACACGCCGGGATTCCGGGTCCCTAACAAAATTCTCCTGAAAATCACATAGAAAGTTCCTCGGTCGATAAAGTGCACGCAAAGTTTGAGCACCAACGGAAGACATTTGGGTGCTGTGTGCTACAAACCAAAGATTCGCAAACTCCTGATTATCGTGGAAAATGTGTTAAAGCTCACATTTGAGGTCAAATCGAACAAAGTTGATTCCTGAAATCGAAGAGGTTGATTCCGAAATGAGCTAAGACGCTGATTGAAAAACAGAGAAAAACAAACAGTCCGCATTTACCCTTCCGAACGGCCAAAATCAAGTGTATAATACACTTGCGGATTCCGGTCCCTTTAACAAAATTCTCCGAAATCACATAGAAAGTTCCTCGGGTCAGATAAAGCGGCCACGCAAAGTTTGAGCACCAACGAAGACATTTGGGGGTGCCGGTGTGCCACAAACCAAAGATTCGCGAAACTCCTGATTATCGTGGAAAATGTGTTAAAGCTCGTTATTTGAGGCTGAAATGGAACAGGTTGATTCCTGAAATCAAACAGGTTGATTCCCGAAATGAGCTCGGACGCGTGATTGAAAAAAACAGGAGAAAAAGAAACAGGGTCCGCACGACCTTTCCGAACGGCCGAAATTGAAGTGTATAATACACGGTTTTTCTGGGATTCCGGTCCCTAAACAAAAATTCTAAATCACATAGAAAGTTCCTCGGTCGATAAAGCGGCCACGAAAGTTTGAGCACCAACGGAAGACATTTGGGGGTGCCGGTGCAAAACCAAAGATTCGCCTAAACTCCTGATTATCGTGAAAATGTGTTAAAGCTCGTTATTTGAGGCAATCAAATCGAACAAAGCTGATTCCTGAAATCGAATGTTGATTCCCCAAATGAGCTCGGACGCGTGATTGAAAAACAGGAGAAAAAGAAACAGGTCCGCGACCTTCCGAACGGAAAATTGAAGTGTATAATACACTGCCTCGGATTCGTCCCTAACAAAATTCTCCTCGAAATCACATAGAAAGTTCCTCGGGTCGATAAAGCGCACGAAAAGTTTGAGCACCAACGGAAGACATTTGGGGGTGCCGTGTGCTACAAACCAAAGATTCGAAACTCTGATTATCGTGAAAATGTGTTAAAGCTCGTTATTTGAGGTCGAATCGAACAGTGTTGATTCCTAAATCGAACAAAAGTTGATTCTCAAATGAGCTCGACGCTGATTGAAAAACAGGAGAAAAAGAAACAAGGTCCGTTACGACCTTCCTAACTAATAAATTGAAGTGTATAATACACTTGCCGGATTCCGGTCCTGAACAAAATTCTCCGGAAATCACATAGAAAGTTCCTCGGGTCAGATAAAGCGCCACGCAAAGTTTGAGCACCAACGGAAGACATTTCGGGGTGCCGGTGTGCCACAAACTAAAGATTCGCCAAACTCCCTGATTATCGTGAAAATGTGTAAAGCTCATTATTTGAGGTCAAATCGAACAGGTTGATTCCTAAAATCGAAAAGGTTGATTCCTGAAATGAGCTCGGACGCGTGATTGAAAAACAGGAGAAAAAGAAACAGGTCCTGACGACCTTCCTAACGGCTGAAATCAAGTGTATAATACACGGTTTTTCGGATTCCGGTCCCGAACAAAATTCTCCGAAATCACATAGAAAGTTCCTCGGTCGAGGTCAAAGCGCCACGCAAAGTTTGAGCACCAACGAAGACATTTGGGGTGCCGGTGTGCCACAAACCAAAGATTCGCTAAACTCCTGATTATCGTAAAAAATGTGTTAAAGCTCGTTATTTGAGGCTCAAATCGAACAAAGATTGATTCCCGAAATCGAATCAGGTTGATTCCTCGAAATGAGCTCGGACGCGATTGAAAACAGGAGAAAAAAGAAACAGGTCCTGCACGAATTTCCGAACGGCAAATGGAAGTGTATAATACACTTTTTTCGGATTCCGGGTCCCGAACAAAATTCTCCGAAAATCACATAGAAAGTTCCTCGGGTCGATAAAGCGGCCACGCAAAGTTTGAGCACCAACGAAGACATTTGGGGGTGCCGGGTGCCACAAACCAAAAGATTCGCCGAAACTCCTGATTATCGTGAAAATGTGTTAAAGCTAGTTATTTGAGGCTGAAATCGAACAAGTTGATTCCTGAAATCGAACAGGTTGATTCCTCAAATGAGCTCGGACGCTGATTGAAAAAAACAGGAGAAAAAGAAACAGGTCCTGCATTTACCTTCCGAACGGCTGAAATTGAAGTATATAATACACTACACGCTTTTCTGGATTCCTGGTCCCTGAACAAAATTCTAAATCACATAGAAAGTTCCTCGGGTCAGATAAAGCGGCCACGCAAAGTTTGAGCACCAACGGAAGACATTTGGGGGTGCCGTGTGCCACAAACCAAAGATTCGCCGAAACTCTGATTATCGTGAAAAATGTGTTAAAGCTCGTTATTTGAGGTGAAATCGAACAGGTTGATTCCTGAAATCGAACAAAGTTGATTCCTAAATGAGCTCGACGCTTGATTGAAAACATCGGAGAAAAAGAAACAGGGTCCGCACGACCTTCCGAACGCTATAAAATTGAAGCAAAGTATAATACACGCTTTTTGGGATTCCTGTCCCTGAACAAAATTCTCCGGAAATCACATAGAAAGTTCCTCGGGTCAGATAAAGCGCCACGCAAAGTTTGAGCACCAACGGAAGACATTTGGGGGTGCCAGCCACAAACCAAAGATTCAAAACTCCTGATTATCGTGAAAATGTGTTAAAGCTCGTTATTTGAGGCCGAAATCGAATAAAGTTGATTCCGTGAAATCGAACAATGTTGATTCCCGAAATGAGCTCGACGCTGATTGAAAAACAGGAGAAAAAAAACAGGGTCCAAAGACGACCTTCCGAACGGCCAAATCAAGTGTATAATACACTTTTTCGGGATTCCGGTCCCGAACAAAATTCTCCTGAAATCACATAGAAAGTTCCTCGGGTCGAATAAAGCGGCCACGCAAAGTTTGAGCACCAACGAAGACATTTGGGGGTGCCGAGTGCCACAAACCAAAGATTCGAAACTCCTGATTATCGTGAAAAATGTGTTAAAGTCATATTTGAGGTCAAATCGAACAGTTGATTCCTGAAATCGAACAGGTTGATTCCTGAAATGAGCTCGGACGCTGATTGAAAAACAGGGAGAAAAAGAAACAGGGTCCTGGTTTACCTTCCTAACGGCCAAATTTGAAGTGTATAATACACTTTCCTCGGATTCCGGTCCCGAACAAAATTCTCCGGAAATCACATAGAAAGTTTCTCGGTCAGATAAAGCGGCCACGCAAAGTTTGAGCACCAACGAAGACATTTGGGGGTGCCGTGTGCTACAAACCAAAGATTCGCTAAACTCTGATTATCGTGAAAAATGTGTTAAAGCTCGTTATTTGAGGTCGAAATCGAACGAAGTTGATTCCCATGAATCGAATAAAATTGATTCCTGAAAATGAGCTCGACGCTGATTGAAAAACAGGAGAAAAAGAAACAGGTCCTAATGCATTTAACTTCCGAACGGCTGAAATTGAAGTGTATAATACACGGCCGGATTCCGGTCCCTAACAAAATTCTCCGGAAATCACATAGAAAGTTCCTCGGGTCAGATAAAGCGGCCACGCAAAGTTTGAGCACCAACGAAGACATTTGGGGGTGCCGGTGTGCCACAAACCAAGATTCGCAAACTCCTGATTATCGTGAAAATGTGTTAAAGCTCGTTATTTGAGACTGAAATCGAACATGTTGATTCCTGAAATCGAACAGGTTGATTCCTCAAATGAGCTCGACGCCGTGATTGAAAAAACAGGAGAAAAAGAAACAGGTCCTGACGACCTTCCGAACGGGTCAAATTGAAGTGTATAATAACTACTTTTGATTCCGGTCCCTGAACAAAATTCTCCTGAAATCACATAAAAGTTCCTCTGTCGAGAAAGCGCCACGCAAAGTTTGAGCACCAACGGAAGACATTTGGGGTGCCGTGCGTGCCACAAACCAAAGATTCGCCAAACTCTGATTATCGTGAAAATGTGTTAAAGCAAGTTATTTGAGGCTGAAATCGAACAGGTTGATTCCTGAAATCGAACAGTTGATTCCTGAAATGAGCTCGACGCTGATTGAAAAAAAGGAGAAAAAGAAACAAGGTCCGGACGACCTTTCCGAACGGCCGAAATTGAAGTGTATAATACACGCTTTTTCGGATTCCGGTCCCGGAACAAAATTCTCCGGAAATCACATAGAAAGTTCCTCGGTCGATAAAGCGCACGCAAAGTTTGAGCACCAACGAAGACATTTGGGGGTGCCGTGTGCTAAAACCAAAGATTCGCCGAAACCTCCTGATTATCGTGAAAATGTGTTAAAGCTCGTTATTTGAGGCTCAAATCGAACAGGTTGATTCCTGAAATCGAACAAAGTTGATTCCTGAAATGAGCTCGGGCGTGATTGAAAAACAAGTGAAAAAGAAACAGGTTCCGCATTTACCTTCCGAACGGCTGAAATTGAAGTGTATAATACACGGTTTTTCGGATTCCGGTCCCTTTAACAAAATTCTCCGAAAATCACATAGAAAGTTCCTCGGGTCGATAAAGCGGCCACGCAAAGTTTGAGCACCAACGGAAGACATTTGGGGGTGCCGGTGTGCCACAAAAAACCACTGTGATTCGCCAAACTCGATTATCGAAAATGTGTTAAAGCTCGTATTTGAGGTTGAATCGAACAAAGTTGATTCCTGAAATCGAACAGTTGATTCCTGAAATGAGCTCGACGCTGATTGAAAAACAGGAGAAAAAGAAACAGGTCCTGCGACCTTCCGAACGGCCGAAATTGAAGTGTATAATACACTTATTCGGATTCTCGGTCCCGGAACAAAATTCTCCTAAATCACATAGAAAGTTCCTGGTCGATAAAGCGGCCACGCAAAGTTTGAGCACCAACGAAGACATTTGGGGGTGCGTGTGCCACAAACCAAAGATTCGAAACTCCTGATTATCGTGAAAAATGTGTTAAAGCTCGTTATTTGAGGCTCAAATCGAACAAGTTGATTCCTGAAATCGAACAAAGTTGATTCCTGAAATGAGCTCGACGCGTGATTGAAAAACAGGGAGAAAAAGAAACAGGGTCCTGTTTACCCTTCCGAACGGCCAAATTGAAGTGTATAATACACTTTGAGATTCGGTCCTAACAAAATTCTCCGAAAATCACATAGAAAGTTCCTCGGGTCGATAAAGCGGCCACGCAAAGTTTGAGCACCAACGGAAGACATTTGGGGGTGCCGTGCCACAAACCAAAGATTCGCCGAAACTCCTGATTATCGAAAATGTGTTAAAGCTCGTTATTTGAGGTCGAATCGAACAAAGTTGATTCCTGAAATCGAACAAAGTTGATTCCTGAAATGAGCTCGGACGCGTGATTGAAAAACAGGGAGAAAAAGAAACAAGGTCCGGTACGACCTTCCGAACGGCCGAAATTGAAGTGTATAATACACTTTTTCGGATTCCGGTCCCTAACAAAATTCTCCTAAATCACATAGAAAGTTCCTCGGGTCGATAAAGCGGCCACGCAAAGTTTGAGCACCAACGGAAGACATTTGGGGGTGCCGGTGTGCCACAAAAACCAAAGATTCGCGAAACTCCTGGATTATCGTGAAAATGTGTTAAAGCTCGTTATTTGAGGCCGAAATCGAACAAAGTTGATTCCTGAAATCGAACAAGGTTGATTCCTAAATGAGCCCGACGCCGTGATTGAAAACAGGAGAAAAAGAAATGGGTCCTGCATTTACCTTCCGAACGGCCGAAATTGAAGTGTATAATACACTGCGGGATTCCGGTCCCGAACAAAATTATCCGGAAATCACATAGAAAGTTCCTCAGGTCAGATAAAGCGGCCACGCAAAGTTTGAGCACCAACGAAGACATTTGGGGGTGCCGTGTGCCACAAACCAAAGATTCGCCAAAACTCCTGATTATCGTGAAAATGTGTTAAAGCTCGTTATTTGAGGTCAAATCGAACAAAGTTGATTCCTGAAATCGAACAGGTTGATTCCCAAATGAGCTCGACGCTGCGTGATTGAAAAACAGGAGAAAAAGAAACAGGTCCTAAGACGACCTTCCGAACGGCCGAAATTGAAGTGTATAATACACGCCGGGATTCCGGTCCTGAACAAAATTCTCCGGAAATCACATAGAAAGTTCCTCAGGTCAGATAAAGCGGCCACGCAAAGTTTGAGCACCAACGAAGACATTTGGGGGTGCCGGTGCCCAAAACCAAAGATTCACCGGGGAACTCCTGATTATCGTGAAAATGTGTTAAAGCTCGTTATTTGAGGCCGAAATCGAACATGCTGATTCCGAAATCGAAAGGTTGATTCCTCGAAATGAGCTCGACGCGATTGAAAAACAGGAGAAAAAGAAACAGGGTCCTAGACGACCTTCCGAACGGCTTGAAATTGAAGTGTATAATACACGGCCTGGATTCCGGTCCCTAACAAAATTCTCCTAAATCACATAGAAAAGTTCCTCGGTCGATAAAGCGGCCACGCAAAGTTTGAGCACCAACGGAAGACATTTGGGGGTGCTGGTGTGCTACAAACCAAAGATTCGCTAAACTCTGACATCGTGAAAATGTGTTAAAGTCATATTTGAGGCCAAATCGAACAGTTGATTCCCAAATCGAACAGGTTCCTCAAATGAGCCTTGGACGCTTGATTGAAAACAGGAGAAAAAGAAATTGGTCCGCACGACCTTCCGAACGGCAATTGGAAGTGTATAATACACTTTTTTCGATTCCGGTCCCGAACAAAAATTCGGAAATCACATAGAAAGTTCCTCGGGTCGATAAAGCGAGACGCAAAGTTTGAGCACCAACGAAGACATTTGGGGTGCCGTGTGCCACAAACCAAAGATTCGCCGAAACTCGGATTATCGTGAAAATGTGTTAAAGCTCGTTATTTGAGGTCAAATCGAACAAAGCTGATTCCTGAAATCGAACAAAGCTGATTCCTCAAATGAGCCTGGACATTGATTGAAAAACAGGAGAAAAAGAAAACAGGTCCGCAGACGACCTTCCGAACGGCCGAAATCAAGTGTATAATACACTTTTTTCGGGATTCCGTGTCCCGGACAAAATTCTCCGGAATCACATAGAAAGTTCCTCGGGTAGATAAAGCGGCCACGCAAAGTTTGAGCACCAACGAAGACATTTGGGGTGCCGTGCGCCACAAACCAAGATTCGCCGAAACTCTGATTATCGTGAAAATGTGTTAAAGCTCGTTATTTGAGGCTCAAATCGAACAAAGTTGATTCCTGAAATCGAATGTGTTGATTCCTGAAATGAGTTCGGTCGCGTGATTGAAAAATGGAGAAAAAATAACAGGGTCCTAGCATTTACCTTCCGAACGGCCGAAATTGAAGTGTATAATACACTTTTTCGGGATTCCGTCCCGAACAAAAATTCTCCGAAATCACATAGAAAGTTCCTCGGTCGATAAAAGCTTACACGCAAAGTTTGAGCACCAACGGAAGACATTTGGGGTGCCGTGTGCCAAAAACCAAAGATTCGCCGAAACTCCCATTATCGTGAAAATGTGTTAAAGTCATTATTTGAGGTCAAATCGAAATTGATTCCGAAATCGAACAGGTTGATTCCCGAAATGAGCTCTGACGCGTGATTGAAAACAGGAGAAAAAGAAACAGGTCCTAAGACGACCTTCCGAACGGCCAAATTGGAAGTGTATAATACACTAAGCCGATTCGGGTCCCTTAACAAAAATTTCCTGAAATCACATAGAAAGTTCCTCAGGTCAGATAAAGCGGCCACGCAAAGTTTGAGCACCAACGAAGACATTTGGGGGTGCCGGTGTGCCACAAACCAAAGATTCACTAAAACCTCCTGACATCGTGAAAATGTGTTAAAGTCGTTATTTGAGGTCGAAATCGAATAGGTGTTGATTCCTGAAATCGAACAAAGTTGATTCCTGAAAATGAGCTCGGACGCGTGATTGAAAAACAGGGAGAAAAAGAAACAGGTCCGGTACGACCTTCCGAACGGCCGAAATTGAAGTGTATAATACACTTAAGCTCTGGGATTCCGGTCCCTAAAAAAATTCTCCTGAAATCACATAGAAAGTTCCTCGGGTCGATAAAGCGGCCACGCAAAGTTTGAGCACCAACGGAAGACATTTGGGGTGCTGTGTGCTACAAACCAAAGATTCGCCAAACCCTGATTATCGTGAAAAAATGTGTTAAAGCTCGTTATTTGAGGTCGAAATGCGAATGTGTTGATTCCTAAATCGAACAAAGTTGATTCCTGAAATGAGCTCGGACGCGTGATTGAAAACAAGGGAGAAAAAGAAACAGGGTCCGGACGACTTCCGAACGGCCGAAATTGAAGTGTATAATACACTTTTTTCCGATTCCGGTCCCTAACAAAATTCTCCGGAAATCACATAGAAAGTTCCTCGGTCGAGATAAAGCGCCACGCAAAGTTTGAGCACCAACGAAGACATTTGGGGGTGCCGGTGTGCCACAAACCAAGATTCACGAAACTCGATTATCGTGAAAATGTGTTAAAGCTCGTTATTTGAGGTCAAATCGAATAGGTTGATTCCTGAAATCAACAAAGTTGATTCCTGAAATGAGCTCGACGCTGATTGAAAAACAGGAGAAAAAGAAACAGGTCCGCACGACCTTCCGAACTGTTGAAATTGAAGTGTATAATACACGGTTTTTCGGGGTCCCGAACAAAATTCTCCGAAAATCACATAGAAAGTTCCTCGGGTCGATAAAGCGGCCACGCAAAGTTTGAGCACCAACGGAAGACATTTGGGGGTGCCTGTGCCACAAACCAAGATTCGCCAAACTCCTGATTATCGTGAAAATGTGTTAAAGCTCATATTTGAGGCTGAAATCGAACAGTTGATTCCCGAAATCGAATGTGGTTGATTCCTGAAAATGAGCTCGACGCTCGTGATTGAAAAAAAGGAGAAAAAGAAACAGGTCCGCACGACCTTCCGAACGGCCGAAATTGAAGTGTATAATACACTTTTTCTGGATTCCGGTCCCGAACAAAATTCTCCGGAAATCACATAGAAAGTTCCCGGTCGATAAAGCGCCACGCAAAGTTTGAGCACCAACGAAGACATTTGGGGGTGCCGTGTATGCAAAACCAAAGATTCGCCGAAACTCTGATTATCGTGAAAATGTGTTAAAGCTCGTTATTTGAGGCTGAAATCGAACAGGTTGATTCCTGAAATCGAATAGGTTGATTCCTGAAATGAGCTCGACGCTGATTGAAAAAACAGGAGAAAAAGAAACAGGGTCCGCACGACCTTCCGAACGGCCGAAATTGAAGTGTATAATACACGGCTTTTTCGGATTCCGGTCCCGAACAAAATTCTCCGAAATCACATAGAAAGTTCCTCGGGTCAGATAAAGCGGCCACGCAAAGTTTGAGCACCAACGAAGACATTTGGGGGTGCCAGTGTGCACAAACCAAGATTCGCCAAACTCCTGATTATCGTGAAAATGTGTTAAAGCTCGTTATTTGAGGCGAAATCGAACAGTGATTCCTAAATCGAAAAGGTTGATTCCTGAAATGAGCTCGACGCTGATTGAAAAACAGGAGAAAAAGAAACAGTCCTGCACGACCTTCCGAACGGCCAAAATTGAAGTGTATAATACACGATTTTGATTCCGGTCCCTAACAAAATTCTAAAAATCACATAGAAAGTTCCTCGGTCGATAAAGCGCCACGCAAAGTTTGAGCACCAACGGAAGACATTTGGGGTGCCGTGTGCCACAAACCAAAGATTCACTAAACTCCTGATTATCGTGAAAATGTGTTAAAGCCTCGTATATTTGAGGCCGAAATCGAACATTGATTCCTGAATCGAACAGGTTGATTCCCCTGAAATGAGCTCGACGCGTTTGAAAAACAGGAGAAAAAGAAACAGGTCCTGATTTACCTTCCGAACGGCCAAATTGAAGTGTATAATACACGTTTTCCGGATTCCGGTCCCGAACAAAATTCTTCGGAAATCACATAGAAAGTTCCTCGGTCAGATAAAGCGGCCACGCAAAGTTTGAGCACCAACGGAAGACATTTGGGGGTGCCGTGTGCCACAAACCAACATTCGCCGAAACTCCGATTATCGTGAAAATGTGTTAAAGCTCGTTATTTGAGGTCAAATCAACAGTTGATTCCCTGAAATCGAACAGGTTGATTCCTAAATGAGCTCGGACGCTGAGATTGAAAAACAAAGGAGAAAAAGAAACAGGTCCGGTACGACCTTCCGAACGGGCTAAATCAAGTGTATAATACACGGCCTTTCTGATTCTCGGTCCCTAACAAAATTCTCCGAAATCACATAGAAAGTTCCCGGGTCGATAAAGCGCCACGCAAAGTTTGAGCACCAACGGAAGACATTTGGGGGTGCCGTGTGCCACAAACCAAAGATTCGCCAAACTCCTGATTATCGTTTTGAAAATGTGTTAAAGCTCGTTATTTGAGGCCGAAATCAACAAAAGTTGATTCATTTGAAATCGAACAAATCCTGATTCCTGAAATGAGCTCGACGCCATGATTGAAAAACAGGAGAAAAAAGAAACAGTGTCCTAGGCACGACCTTCCGAACGGCCGAAATTGAAGTGTATAATACACTGCCGATTCCGGTCCCTAACAAAATTTCCTAAATCACAGAAAGTTCCTGGTCGATAAAGCGCCACGCAAAGTTTGAGCACCAACGAAGACATTTGGGGGGTGCCGGTGTACAAAAAACCAAGATTCGCCTAAACTCCCTGATTATCGTGAAAAATGTTAAAAGCTCGTTATTTGAGGTCAAATCGAACAAAGGTTGATTCCCGAAATCAACAGTTGATTCCTGAAATGAGCTCGACGCTGATTGAAAAACAGGAGAAAAAGAAACAGGGTCCAAGACGTATTTACCTTCCGAACGGCTCGAATTGAAGTGTATAATACACTTAATGATTCCGGTCCCTAACAAAATTCTCCTGGGTAATCACATAGAAAGTTTCTCGGTCGATAAAACCACCACGCAAAGTTTGAGCACCAACGGAAGACATTTGGGTGCCGTGTGACAAACCAAAGATTCGCTAAACTTGATTATCGAAAACAGAAAAATGTGTTAAAGCTCATGTATTTGAGGCGAAATCGAACAAATATTTCTTGATTCCATAGAAATTCGAACCAAAAGTTGATTCCTAAATGAGCTCGAAACCGATTGAAAAAACAGGTATCGAGAAAAAGAAACAGGGTCCGACGATGAGTTTCCGCTGATTGAACGGCCGAAATTGAAGTTTAATACACAACGGCCAATTGCTTATTCCGGTCCCGAACAAAATTCTCCGAAATCACATAGAAAGTTTCCTCGGGTCGATAAAGCGCACGCAAAGTTTGAGCACCAACGAAGACATTTGGGGTGCCGGTGTGCCACAAACCAAAGATTCGCCTCCTGATTATCGTGAAAAATGTGTTAAAGTCATATTTGAGGTCAAAAATCAAACGGGTTGATTCAAAATCAACAGGTTGATTCCCAAATGAGCTCGACGCCAAGTGATTGAAAACAACAAGGAGAAAAAGAAACATGGTCCGCATTTACCTTCCGAACGGCCAAATCAAGTGTATAATACACTTTGATTCCGGTCCCGAACAAAAAATCTCCGAAATCACATAGAAAGTTCCTCGGTCGATAAAGCGTTTACGCAAAGTTTGAGCACCAACGAAGACATTTGGGAGTGCCGTGTGCAAAACCAAAGATTCGTTAAACTCCTGATTATCGTGAAAATGTGTTAAAGCTCGTTATTTGAGGCTGAAATCGAACATGTTGATTCCTGAAATTGAACAGGTTGATTCCCGAAATGAGCTCGGACGCGTGATTGAAAAACAGGAGAAAAAGAAACAGGTCCGCATTTACCTTTCCGAACTATGAAAATTGAAGTGTATAATACACTGTTTTTCGATTCCGGTCCTGAACAAAATTCTCCTAATCACATAGAAAGTTCCTCGGTCATAAAAGCGCCACGCAAAGTTTGAGCACCAACGAAGACATTTGGGGGTGCCGGTCCACAAAAACCAAAGATTCGCCGAAACTCCTGATTATCGTGAAAATGTGTTAAAGTCGTTATTTGAGGCCGAATCGAACAAAGCTGATTCCTAAATCGAACAAACAGGTTGATTCCTGAAAATGAGCTCGACGCGTGATTGAAAACAGGAGAAAAAGAAACAGGGTCCGTAATGCGACCTTCCGAACGATTTGAAGTGTATAATACACGGTTTATGCGGATTCCTTTCCCGAACAAAATTTTCCGAAATCACATAGAAAGTTCCTGGTCGATAGCGCCACGCAAAGTTTGAGCACCAACGGAAGACATTTGGGGGTGCCGTGTGCCAAAACCAGATTCGCCGAAACTGATTATCGGAAAATGTGTTAAAGCTCATTATTTGAGGTCAAATCAGAATCGAAAGGTTGATTCCTCAAATCGAAGAGGGATTCCTGAAATGAGCCTGACGCGTGATTGAAAAAACAGGAGAAAAAGAAACAGGTCTTAGACGACCTTCCGAACTACTAAAATTGAAGTGTATAATACACTTTTCTTTTCCGAGGATTCCGGGTCCCTAACAAAATTCTCCTGAAATCACATAGAAAGTTCCTCGGGTCGATAAAGCGCCACGCAAAGTTTGAGCACCAACGGAAGACATTTGGGGTGCCTGGTGCCACAAACCAAGATTCGCCAAACTCTGATTATCGAAAAATGTTAAAGCTTTATTTGAGGTCAAATCGAACAAAGTTGATTCCTCAAATCGAACAAGGTTGATTCAAATGAGCTCGGACGCTGATTGAAAAACAAGGAGAAAAAGAAACAGGTCCTGTTTACCTTCCGAACGGCCGAAAATTGAAGTGTATAATACACGGCCGATTTGGGTCCCTAACAAAATTCTCCGAAAATCACATAGAAAGTTCCTCGGGTCGATAAAGCGGCCACGCAAAGTTTGAGCACCAACGAAGACATTTGGGGTGCCGTGTGCCACAAACCAAAGATTGTTAAAACGCGCCAAACTCCTGATTATCGTGATAAATGTGTTAAAGCTCGTTATTTGAGGTCGAACGGAAAGACATCAAAAATTCTTGATTCAACCTGAAATCGAATGTTGATTCCCTTAAATGAGCTCGCCAGATTGAAAAATGGGGGAGAAAAAAACAGAGGTCCTGCACGTACCTTCCGGGAATCCATTAACGGGAAGTGTATAATACACTACTCCACGATTCTCGGGTCCCGAACAAAAATTCTCCGGAAATCACATAGAAAGTTCCTCGGTCGATAAAGCAACGCAAAGTTTGAGCACCAACGGAAGACATTTGGGGGTGCCGTGTGCCACAAACCAAAGATTCGCCAAACTATTATCGATAAAATGTGTTAAAGCTCGTTATTTGAGGCTGAAATGAACAACTTGATTCCTAAATCGAAAAGGTTGATTCCTGAAATGAGCTTCGGACGCGCCGATTTGAAAAACAGGAGAAAAAGAAACAGGGTCCGACGACTTTCCGAACGGTCAAATTGAAGTGTATAATACACTTGCCGGATCTCCGGTCCCGGAACAAAATTATCCGTAAATCACATAGAAAGTTCCTCGGGTCAGATAAAGCGCCACGCAAAGTTTGAGCACCAACGGAAGACATTTGGGGTGCCGTGTGCAAACCAAAGATTCGCCAAACTCCTGATTATCGTGAAAAATGTGTTAAAGCTCGTTATTTGAGGTCTGAAATCGAAACAGTTGATTCCTCAAATCGAATGTGCTGATTCCCAAATGAGCTCGACGCTGATTGAAAAACAGGAGAAAAAGAAACAGGTCCTACGACCTTCCGAACTACAAATCGGTGTATAATACACTGCCGGATTCCGGTCCCTGAACAAAATTCTCCGAAATCACATAGAAAGTTCCTCGGTCGATAAAGCGCACGCAAAGTTTGAGCACCAACGAAGACATTTGGGGGTGCCTGTGCCACAAACCAAAGATTCGAAACTCCTGATTATCGTGAAAATGTGTTAAAGCTCGTATTTGAGGTCGAAATCGAATGTGTTGATTCCTCGAAATCGAACAGTTGATTCCTAAATGAGCTCGGACGCGTGATTGAAAAAAGGAGAAAAAGAAACAGGTCCCTGCATTTACGATTCCGAACGGTCAAATTGAAGTGTATAATACACTGCTTTTTCGATTCCTGGTCCCTAACAAAATTTCCGAAATCACATAGAAAGTTCCTCGGTCAGATAAAGCGGCCACGCAAAGTTTGAGCACCAACGAAGACATTTGGGGGTGCCGTGTGCCACAAACCAAAGATTCGCGAAACTCCTGATTATCGTGAAAAATGTGTTAAAGCTCGTTATTTGAGGTCGAATCGAACAGGTTGATTCCTGAAATCGAACATTCCCTAAATCGGTTGATTCCCTGAAATGAGCTCGACGCTGATTGAAAAACAGTAGAAAAATAAACAGGTCCGTGACCTTCCGAACGGCCGAAATTGAAGTGTATAATACACGGCTTTTTGATTCTGGTCCCTGAACAAAATTCTCCGAAAATCACATAGAAAGTTCCTCGGGTCGATAAAGCGGCCACGCAAAGTTTGAGCACCAACGAAGACATTTGGGGGTGCCGTGCTACAAACCAAAGATTCGCCTAAACTCCTGATTATCGTGAAAAATGTGTTAAAGCTCGTTATTTGAGGTCGAAATCGAACAGGTTGATTCCGGAAATCGAAAAGGTTGATTCCTCAAAATGAGCTCGACGCGATTGAAAAAAAGGAGAAAAAGAAACAGGTCCTATATTTACCTTCCGAACGGCCGAAATCAAGTGTATAATACACGGTTTTTCGGGATTCCGGGGTCCCGAACAAAATTCTCCGGAAATCACATAGAAAGTTCCTCGGTCGATAAAGCGCCACGCAAAGTTTGAGCACCAACGGAAGACATTTGGGGTGCCGGTGTGCTGACAAACCAAGATTCGCCAAACTCTGATTATCGAAAAATGTGTAAAGTCGTTATTTGAGGTCGAAATCGAACAAAGTTGATTCCTCAAATCGAATCAGGTTGATTCCTAAATGAGCTCGACGCTGATTGAAAAACAAAATGAGAAAAAGAAACAGGTCCTGCATTTACCTTCCGAACGGCCAAAAATTGAAGTGTATAATACACGGTTTTTCCGATTCCGAACAAAATTTAAAATCACATAGAAAGTTCCTCGGTCGATAAAAGGCCACGCAAAGTTTGAGCACCAACGGAAGACATTTGGGGGTGCCGGTGTGCCACAAACCAAAGATTCGCCGAAACTCCTGATTATCGTGAAAATGTGTTAAAGTCGTTATTTGAGGCTGAAATCGAACAAAGTTGATTCCTCAAATCGAACAAAGTTGATTCCCAAATGAGCTCGGATGCTGATTGAAAAACAAGGAGAAAAAGAAACAGGTCCTGCATTTACCTTCCGAACGGCCGAAATTGAAGTGTATAATACACGGTTTTTCGATTCCGTCCTGAACAAAATTCTCCTCCGAAATCACATAGAAAGTTCCTCGGTCGATAAAGCGACTCACGCAAAGTTTGAGCACCAACGGAAGACATTTGGGGTGCCGTGTGCTAAAACCAAAGATTCGCCAAACTCGGATTATCGTGAAAAATGTGTTAAAGCTCGTTATTTGAGGTCGAAATCGAACAAAGGTTGATTCCTGAAATCGAACAAAGTTGATTCCCGAAATGAGCCTGGACGCGTGATTGAAAAACAGGAGAAAAAGAAACAGTGTCCTATTTACCTTCCGAACGGCCGAAATTGAAGTGTATAATACACTTTTTCCGGTCCCTAACAAAATTCTCCTAAATCACATAGAAAGTTCCTCGGTCGATAAAGCGCCACGCAAAGTTTGAGCACCAACGAAGACATTTGGGGGTGCCAAAGCCACAAACCAACATTCACCGAAACCTTGATTATCGTGAAAATGGGTTAAAGCTCGTTATTTGAGGTGAAATCAAACAAAGCGATTCCTTAATCGAACAAAAAGTTGATTCCTGAAATGAGCTCGGACGCTGGATTGAAAAACAAAAAGAAAAAGAAACAGGGTCCGTATGACCTTCCGAACGGCTGAAATTGAAGTGTATAATACACGGTTTTTCGGATTCCGGTCCCTTTAACAAAATTTCCGAAATCACATAGAAAGTTCCTCGGTCGATAAAGCGCCACGCAAAGTTTGAGCACCAACGGAAGACATTTGGGGGTGCCGTGTGCCACAAACCAAAGATTCAAACTCCTGATTATCGGAAAAATGTGTTAAAGCTCGTTATTTGAGGTCGAAATCGAACAAAGCTGATTCCTAAATCGAAAAGGTTGATTCCTGAAATGAGCTCGACGCTGATTGAAAAAACAGGAGAAAAAGAAACAGGTCCGCACGACCTTCCGAACGGGTCAAATTGAAGTGTATAATACACTTTTCGATTCCGGTCCCTTAACAAAATTCTCCGGAAATCACATAGAAAGTTCCTCGGTCGATAAAGCGCCACGCAAAGTTTGAGCACCAACGAAGACATTTGGGGGTGCCGTGTGCCACAAACCAAAGATTCGCCGAAACTCTGATTATCGTGAAAATGTGTTAAAGCTCGTTATTTGAGGCCGAAATCGAACAAAGATTGATTCCTGAAATCGAACAAGTTGATTCCTCTGAAATGAGCTCGACGCGTGATTGAAAACAAGGAGAAAAAGAAACAGGTCCGCACGACCTTCCGAACGGGCCGAAATTGAAGTGTATAATACACGGTTTTTCGATTCCTGGTCCCTAACAAAATTCTCCGAAAATCACATAGAAAGTTCCTCGGGTCGATAAAGCGGCCACGCAAAGTTTGAGCACCAACGAAGACATTTGGGGGTGCCTAAACCTACAAACCAAAGATTCGCGAAACTCCTGGATTATCGTGAAAATGTGTTAAAGCTCGTTATTTGAGGTCGAATCAACAAGTTGATTCCTGAAATCGAACAGGTTGATTCCTCAAATGAGCTCGACGCTGATTGAAAAACAGAGAAAAAAAAGAAACCGGTCCGCACGACCTTCCGAACGGCTGAAATTGAAGTGTATAATACACTTTGCTGGATTCCGGTCCCTAACAAAATTTCCGGAAATCACATAGAAAGTTCCTCGGGTCGATAAAGCGGCTTGCAAAGTTTGAGCACCAACGGAAGACATTTTGGGTGCCGGTGTGCCACAAACCAGATTCAAAAACTCCTGATTATCGTGAAAAATGTGTTAAAGTCATATTTGAGGCCGAATCGAACAAAGTTGATTCCGAAATCGAACAGGTTGATTCCTGGAAATGAGCTCGACGCGTTGATTGAAAAACAGGAGAAAAAGAAACAGGTCCTGCACGACCTTCCGAACGGCCGAAAATTGAAGTGTATAATACACTGCTTTTTCGATTCCGGTCCCGAACAAAATTTCCGGAAATCACATAGAAAGTTCCTCGGTCGATAAAGCTGCCACGCAAAGTTTGAGCACCAACGGAAGACATTTGGGGGTGCCGTGCTACAAACCAAAGATTCGTCGAAACCCTGATTATCGTGAAAATGTGTTAAAGCTCGTTATTTGAGGTCAAATCGAACAAAGCGATTCCTGAAATCGAGCTGATTCCTGAAATGAGCTCGACGCTGATTGAAAAACAGGAGAAAAAGAAACAAGGTCCTTCACGACCTTCCGAACGGCTTAAATTGAAGTGTATAATACACTTGCCGGGGATTCCGGTCCCGAACAAAATTCTCCGGAAATCACATAGAAAGTTCCTCGGTCGATAAAGAGCTACGCAAAGTTTGAGCACCAACGAAGACATTTGGGGTGCCGTGTGCCAAAACCAAGATTCGCCAAACTCCTGATTATCGTGAAAAATGTGTTAAAGCTCGTTATTTGAGGCCGAAATCGAACAGGTTGATTCCTGAAATCGAATGTGCTGATTCCTGAAATGAGCTCGGACGCGTGATTGAAAACAGGAGAAAAGAAACAGGTCCTATTTTACCTTCCCGGCCTGAAATTGAAGTGTATAATACACTTGCCGGGATTCCGGTCCCTGAACAAAATTCCTCCGAAATCACATAGAAAGTTCCTCGGGTCGATAAAGCGGCCACGCAAAGTTTGAGCACCAACGGAAGACATTTGGGGTGCCGTGTGCCACAAACCAAGATTCGCGAAACTCCTGATTATCGTGAAAATGTGTTAAAGCTCGTTATTTGAGGTCAAATCGAACAAAGTTGATTCCTGAAATCAAAAGGTTGATTCCGAAATGAGCTCGACGCGATTGAAAAACAGGAGAAAAAGAAACAGGTCCTGCACGACCTTCCGAACGGCCGAAATTGAAGTGTATAATACACTTTTTCCGGATTCCGGTCCCTAACAAAATTCTCCCTGGAAATCACATAGAAAGTTCCTCGGGTCAGATAAAGCGCCACGCAAAGTTTGAGCACCAACGGAAGACATTTGGGGGTGCCGTGCCACAAACCAAAGATTCGCCGAAACTCCTGATTATCGAAAATGTGTTAAAGCTCGTTATTTGAGGTCGAAATCAACAAAGTTGATTCCTGAAATCGAACAGGTTGATTCCTGAAATGAGCTCGGACGCTGATTGAAAACAGGGAGAAAAAGAAACAGGGTCCGCACGACCTTCCGAACGGGTGAAATTGAAGTGTATAATACACTTTTTCGGGATTCCTGTCCCGAACAAAATTCTCCGGAAATCACATAGAAAGTTCCTGGTCGATAAAGGCCACGCAAAGTTTGAGCACCAACGAAGACATTTGGGGTGTCGTGTGCCAAAAACCAAAGATTCGCCAAACCCTGATTATCGTGAAAATGTGTTAAAGCTCGTTATTTGAGGTTGAAATCGAACAAGTTGATTCCGAAATCGAACAGGTTGATTCCTGAAATGAGCTCGACGCGTGATTGAAAAAAAAGGAGAAAAAGAAACAGGTCCGCAAACTTCCGAACGGTCAAATTGAAGTGTATAATACACTTTTTTTCGGGATTCCGGTCCCGAACAAAAATTTTCCTAAATCACATAAAAGTTCCTCGGGTCGATAAAGCGCAACGCAAAGTTTGAGCACCAACGAAGACATTTGGGGTGCCATGTGCCACAAAACCAAAGATTCACCGAAACCCCTGATTATCGTGAAAAATGTGTTAAAGCTCATTATTTGAGGTCGAATCGAACAAAGTTGATTCCTAAATCGAACAGGTTGATTCCTGAAATGAGCTCGAACGCTGATTGAAAAAAAAGGAGAAAAAGAAACAGGTCCTAAGATTTACCTTCCGAACGGCAAATTGAAGTGTATAATACACTTCCTGCCGGGTCCCTGTCCACAAAATTCTCCGGAAATGACATAGAAAGTTCTTCTGGTCAGATAAAGCGCCACGCAAAGTTTGAGCACCAACGGAAGACATTTGGGGGTGCCGGTGTGCCACAAACCAAAGATTCGCCAAAACTCTGATTATCGTGAAAAAACGTGTTAAAGCTCGTTATTTGAGGTCAAATCGAACAAAGCTGATTCCTTAAATCAACAAAGATTTTTGAAATGAGCTCGGACGCTGATTGAAAACAGGAGAAAAGAAACAAGGTCCTGCAACCCTTCCGAACGAAATTGAAGTGTATAATACACTTTTCCGGGATTCCGGTCCCCGAACAAAATTCGGAAATCACATAGAAAGTTCCTGGTCGATAAAGCGCCACGCAAAGTTTGAGCACCAACGGAAGACATTTGGGGGTGCCGTGTGCCACAAACCAAAGATTCACAAACCCTGATTATCGAAAATGTGTTAAAGCTCGTTATTTGAGGTCGAATCGAACAGTTGATTTTGAAATCCTCGAATCGGTGTTGATTCCTGAAATGAGCTAAGACGCGTGATTGAAAAACAG
This sequence comes from Silene latifolia, assembly GCF_048544455.1. Lineage (NCBI taxonomy): Eukaryota > Viridiplantae > Streptophyta > Magnoliopsida > Caryophyllales > Caryophyllaceae > Silene > Silene latifolia. The sequence continues at coordinate 503,679 of NC_133537.1, read as the reverse complement.
GAGAAAAGAAATGTGGTCCTGCATTTACCTTCCGAACGGCTCAAATTGAAGTGTATAATACACTCTTTTTTCGGATTCCGGTCCCGAACAAAATTCTCCTCCGAAATCACATAGAAAGTTCCTCGGTCAGATAAAGCGGCCACGCAAAGTTTGAGCACCAACGGAAGACATTTGGGGGTGCCGTGTGCACAAACCAAGATTCACAAACTCTGATTATCGTGAAAATGTGTTAAAGCTCGTTATTTGAGGTCGAAATCAACAACAGGCGATTCCTGAAATCGAACAGGTTGATTCCCGAAATGAGCTCGACGCGTGATTGAAAACAGGAGAAAAAGAAACAGGGTCCTGACGACCTTCCGAACGGCCAAATTGAAGTGTATAATACACTTTTTTCGGATTCGGTCCTTAACAAAATTCTCCGGAAATCACATAAAAAGTTCCTTGGGTCAGATAAAGCGGCACGCAAAGTTTGAGCACCAACGGAAGACATTTGGGGGTGCCGGTGTGCCACAAACCAGCATTCGCCGAAACTCGGATTATCGTGAAAAATGTGTTAAAGCTCGTTATTTGAGGTCGAAATCGAAAGGTTGATTCCCTGAAATCGAACAAAGTTGATTCCCAAATGAGCTCGACGCGTGATTGAAAAACAGAGGAGAAAAAGAAACAGGTCCTGACCCTTCCGAACTATCAAAATTGAAGTGTATAATACACGCTTTTTTGATTCCGGTCCCGAACAAAATTCTCGTAAATCACATAGAAAGTTCCTCGGGTCAGATAAAGCGCCACGCAAAGTTTGAGCACCAACGGAAGACATTTGGGGGTGCCGGTGTCCTACAAACCAAAGATTCGCTAAACTCCTGATTATCGTGAAAATGTGTTAAAGCTCATTATTTGAGGTCAATTGAACAGTTGATTCCTGAAATCGAACAAAATCGAACGGGTTGATTCCTGAAATGAGCTCGACGATTGAAAAACAGGGAGAAAAGAAACAGGTCCTAGACTTACCTTCCGAACGGGGACTACATAAATTGAAGTGTATAATACACCTGCCGATTCCGGTCCCGAACAAAATTCTCCGGAAATCACATAGAAAGTTCCTCGGTCAGATAAAGCAGCCACGCAAAGTTTGAGCACCAACGAAGACATTTGGGGGTGCCGTGTGCTACAAACCAAAGATTCGCCTTAAACTCCTGATTATCGTGAAAATGTGTTAAAGCTCATTATTTGAGGCTGAAATCGAACAGGTTGATTCCTGAAATCGAACAGGTTGATTCCTGAAATGAGCTCGACGCGTGATTGAAAACAGGAGAAAAAGAAACAGGTCCTAAACATTTACCTTCCGAACTTCCGAAATTGAAGTGTATAATACACTTTTTCGGATTCCGGTCCCTTTAACAAAATTCTCCGGAAATCACATAGAAAGTTCCTCGGGTCGATTAAAAGCGCCACGCAAAGTTTGAGCACCAACGGAAGACATTTGGGGTGCCGTGTGCACAAACCAAGATTCGCCAAACTCCTGATTATCGTGAAAATGTGTAAAAGCTCGTTATTTGAGGGTCAAATCGAACAGGTTGATTCCTGAAATCGAACAGGTTGATTCCCGAAATGAGCTCGACGCTGTGATTGAAAAAATGGGAGAAAAAGAAACAAGGGTCCGTAAAACCTTCCGAACGGCCGAAATTGAAGTGTATAATACACTTGCGGATTCCGGGTCCCAACAAAATTTTCCGAAATCACATAGAAAGTTCCTCGGGTCGATAAAGCGCCACGCAAAGTTTGAGCACCAACGGAAGACATTTGGGGTGCCGTGTGCCAAAACCACATTCGCCGAAACTCCGATTATCGTGAAAATGTGTTAAAGCTCGTTATTTGAGGTCAAACAAATCGAATAGGTTGATTCCTGAAATCGAACAAAGTTGATTCCCGGAAATGAGCTCGACGCTGATTGAAAAACAGGGAGAAAAAGAAATGGGTCCGGTAAAACCTTCCGAACGGGCAAAATTGAAGTGTATAATACACGTTTTTTCCTGGATTCCGGTCCCGAACAAAATTCTCCGGAAATCACATAGAAAGTTCCTCGGGTCAGATAAAGCGGCCACGCAAAGTTTGAGCACCAACGAAGACATTTGGGGGTGCCGTGTGCCACAAACCAAAGATTCACAAACTCCTGATTATCGTGAAAATGTGTTAAAGCTCGTTATTTGAGGTCTGAACAAAGTGATTCCCGAAATCGAACAGGTTGATTCCTGAAATGAGCTCGACGCTGATTGAAAAAAACAAAGGAGAAAAAGAAACAGTGGGTCCTGAAACTTCCTAACGGCTCAAATTGAAGTGTATAATACATTTTTTCTGGATTCCGTCCCTAACAAAATTTTTCTTAAATCACATAGAAAGTTCCTCGGGTCGATAAAGCGGCCACGCAAAGTTTGAGCACCAACGGAAGACATTTGGGGGTGCCGTGTGCAAAAACCAAAGATTCGCTAAACTCCTGATTATCGTGAAAATGTGTTAAAGCTCGTATTTGAGGCTGAAATAGAACAGTTGATTCCTGAAATCGAACAAAGTTGATTCCTTGAAAATGAGCCGACGCTGATTGAAAACAGGAGAAAAAGAAACAAGTCCTGCATTTACCTTCCGAACGGCTAAATTGAAGTGTATAATACACTGCCGGGATTCCGGTCCCTAACAAAATTCTCCGAAATCACATAGAAAGTTCCTCGGTCGATAAAGAGCCACGCAAAGTTTGAGCACCAACGAAGACATTTGGGGTGCCGTGTGCCAAAACCAAAGATTCGCCAAAACCTGATTATCGTGAAAATGTGTTAAAGCTCATATTTGAGGTCAAATCGAACAAGATTTCCTGAAATCGAACAGGTTGATTCTGAAATGAGCTCGACGCGATTGAAAAACAAGGAGAAAAAAAGAAACAGGTCCACACCATTTAGACCTTCCGAACGGTCAAATTGAAGTGTATAATACCTGATTCCGGTCCTTAACAAAATTCTCCTAAAATCACATAGAAAGTTCCTCGGGCCGATAAAGCGCCACGCAAAGTTTGAGCACCAACGGAAGACATTTGGGGGTGCCGGTGCCACAAACCAAGATTCACTAAACTCCTGATTATCGTGAAAATGTGTTAAAGCTCGTTATTTGAGGTCAAATCGAATCAGTTGATTCCTGAATCAACAAAGTTGATTCCTGAAATGAGCTCGGACGCGTGATTGAAAAACAGGAGAAAAAGAAACAGGGTCCTGAACTGAAAACCTTCCGAACGGCAAAATTGAAGTGTATAAATACACTAAGTCGATTCCGGTCCCGAACAAAATTCTCCGAAATCACATAGAAAGTTCCTCGTCGATAAAGAGGCCACGCAAAGTTTGAGCACCAACGGAAGACATTTGGGGTGCCAAAAGCAAAACCAAGATTCACAAACCCTGATTATCGTGAAAATGTGTTAAAGCTCGTTATTTGAGGTCAAATCAACAAAGTTGATTCCCTTGAAATCGAACAAAGGTGATTCCAAATGAGCTCGACGCTGATTGAAAAAACAGGAGAAAAAGAAACAGGTCCTAGCATTTACCTTCCGAACGGCACAAATTGAAGTGTATAATACACGCTTTTTCGGGGATTCCGATCCTAACAAAATTCTCCTAAATCACATAGAAAGTTCCTCGGTCGATAAAGCGCCACGCAAAGTTTGAGCACCAACGGAAGACATTTGGGGGTGCCGTGCTGCAAAAACAAAGATTCGCCAAACTCCTGACATCGTGAAAATGTGTTAAAGCTCGTTATTTGAGGCTGAAATCAATGGTTGATTCCTGAAATCGAACAGGTTGATTCTAAATGAGCTCGACGCGTGATTGAAAAACAGGAGAAAAAGAAACAGGTCCAAATTTACCTTCCGAACGGCCAAATTGAAGTGTATAATACACTTTTTTGCCGATTCCGGTCCCGAACAAAAATTCTCCGAAATCACATAGAAAGTTCCTCGGGTCGATAAAGCGCCACGCAAAGTTTGAGCACCAACGGAAGACATTTGGGGTGCCGTGGTGCAAAAACCAAAGATTCCCGAAACTCCTGATTATCGTGAAAAATGTGTTAAAGCTCGTTATTTGAGGTCGAAATCGAACAAAGCTGATTCCTGAAATCGAACAGGTTGATTCCTGAAATGAGCCTCGACGCTATGATTGAAAAAAAGGGAGAAAAGAAACAGGTCCGCACGACCTTCCGAACGGCCAAATTGAAGTGTATAATACACTTGATTCCCGGTCCTGAACAAAAATTCTCCTGAAATCACATAGAAAGTTCCTCAGGTCAGATAAAGCGGCCACGCAAAGTTTGAGCACCAACGAAGACATTTGGGGGTGCCGTGTGCCACAAACCAAAGATTCCAAACTCCTGATTATCGTGAAAATGTGTTAAAGCTCGTTATTTGAGGTCAAATCGTAACAAAATTCCAAATCGAACAGGTTGATTCCCCAAATGAGCTCGGACGCTGATTGAAAAAATGGAGAAAAAGAAACAGGTCCTAAAACCTTCCGAATGGTCAAATTGAAGTGTATAATACACGGCCGGGATTCCGTCCCTGAACAAAATTTTCCGAAATCACATAGAAAGTTCCTCGGTCGATAAAGCAGCCACGCAAAATTTGAGCACCAACGAAGACATTTGGGGGTGCCGTGTGCCAAAACCAAGATTCGCCAAACTCCTGATTATCGTGAAAATGTGTTAAAGCTCATTATTTGAGGCTCGAAATCGAAAGTTGATTCCCGAAATCGAAAGTTGATTCCTGAAATGAGCTCGACGCGTGATTGAAAACAGGAGAAAAAGAAACAAGTCCTCTTCCGAACGGCTCAAATTGAAGTGTATAATACACGCTGGGATTCGTCCCGAACAAAATTCTCCGAAATCACATAGAAAGTTCCTCGGGTCGATAAATCGCAAAAGTTTGAGCACCAACGAAGACATTTGGGGGTGCCGAATGCTACAAACCAAAGATTCACAAACCTGAATTATCGTGAAAATGTGTTAAAGTCGTTATTTGAGGTCAAATCGAACAGATTGATTCCCTCAAATCGAACAGGTTGATTCTCGAATGAGTTTAGACGCGTGATTGAAAAACAGGGAGAAAAAGAAACAGGGTCCGGCATTTACCTTCCGAACGGCCGAAATTGAAGTGTATAATACACTTTTTAGCCGGATTCCGGGTCCTTAACAAAATTTTTACTAAATCACATAGAAAGTTCCTGGTCGATAGCACCACGCAAAGTTTGAGCACCAACGGAAGACATTTGGGGTGCCGGTGTCCCACAAAAACCAAAGATTCACCGAAACTCCTGATTATCGTGAAAAATGTGTTAAAGCTCGTTATTTGAGGCTCAAATCGAACAAAGTTGATTCTTGAAATCGAAAAAGTTGATTCCTCAAATGAGCTCGACGCGTGATTGAAAAACAGGAGAAAAAGAAACATGGTCCTGACACCTTCCGACCAAATTGAAGTGTATAATACACTGGTGCTGGGATTCCCGGTCCTGAACAAAATTTCCTGAAATCACATAGAAAGTTCCTCGGTCGATAAAGCGCCACGCAAAGTTTGAGCACCAACGGAAGACATTTGGGGTGCTTGCCACAAACTGATTCGCTAAACTCCTGATTATCGTGAAAATGTGTTAAAGCTCGCGACATTTGAGGTCAATCGAATCAGGTTGATTCCTGAAATCGAAAAGGTTGATTCCTAAATGAGCTCGACGCGTGATTGAAAAACCAGGAGAAAAAGAAACAAGGTCCGGTACGACCTTCCGAACGGCCAAATTGAAGTGTATAATACACCTGCTTTTCTGATTCCGGTCCCGAACAAAATTCTCCGAAATCACATAGAAAGTTCCTCGGTCGATAAAGCGCAACGCAAAGTTTTAGCACCAACGAAGACATTTGGGGGTGCCGTGTGCTAAAACCAAAGATTCGCCAAACTCCCTGATTATCGAAAAAACGTGTTAAAGCTCGTTATTTGAGGTCAATCGAATGTGCTGATTCCTGAAATCAACAAGGTTGATTCCTGAAATGAGCTTGGACGCGTTGATTGAAAAACAGGAGAAAAAGAAACAAGGTCCGCACGACACCTTCCGAACTACTTAAATTGAAGTGTATAATACACTATTTTTCTGGATTCCGGTCCCTAACAAAATTCTCCGGAAATCACATAGAAAGTTCCTCGGTCGTGATAAATCGCCACGCAAAGTTTGAGCACCAACGAAGACATTTGGGGTGCCGGTGTGCCACAAACCAAAGATTCGCCGAAACTCTGATTATCGTGAAAATGTGTTAAAGCTCGTTATTTGAGGCTGAAATCGAACACAGGTTGATTCCTGAAATCGAACAAAGTTGATTCCTGAAATGAGTCGACGCTGATTGAAAAAAGGAGAAAAAGAAACAGGTCCTGCAACCTTCCGAACGGCTCAAATTGAAGTGTATAATACACGCCGGATTCCGGTCCCGGGAAAATTCTCCGGAAATCACATAGAAAGTTCCTCGGGTCAGATAAAGCGCCACGCAAAGTTTGAGCACCAACGGAAGACATTTGGGGGTGCCGGTGTGCCACAAACCAAAGATTCGCCAAACTCCTGATTATCGTGAAAATGTGTTAAAGTCATATTTGAGGCTGAAATCGAATCAAAGTTGATTCCTGAAATCAACAGGTTGATTCCCGAAATGAGCTCGACGCGGATTGAAAAAAAGAGAAAAAGAAACAGGTCCTGTGACGCACCTTCCGAACGGGGTCGAAATTGAAGTGTATAATACACGGTTTTTCCGGATTCCGGTCCCTAACAAAATTCTCCTAAATCACATAGAAAGTTCCTGGGTCGTATAAAGCGCCACGCAAAGTTTGAGCACCAACGGAAGACATTTGGGGGTGCCAGTGTGCCACAAACCAAAGATTCGCCGAAACTCCTGATTATCGTGAAAAATGTGTTAAAGCTCGTTATTTGAGGTCGAAATCGAATGAGTTGATTTATGAAATCGAAAAGGTTGATTCCCTGAAATGAGCTCGACGCTGATTGAAAAACAGGAGAAAAAGAAACAGGGTCCTGAAAACCTTCCGAACGGCCGAAATTGAAGTGTATAATACACGGCTGCCGATTCCCGGTCCCGAACAAAATTCTCCGAAAATCACATAGAAAGTTCCTCGGGTCGATAAAGCGGCCACGCAAAGTTTGAGCACCAACGGAAGACATTTGGGGTGCCGTGTGCCACAAAACCAAAGATTCAAAACTCCTGATTATCGTGAAAATGTGTTAAAGCTCGTTATTTGAGGTCAAATCGAATCAAGAATCTGATTCCTGCAAACGGTCAACAAAGTTGATTCCCCGAAATGAGCTCGACGCGTGATTGAAAAAAAAGGAGAAAAAGAAACAGGTCCGCATTTACCTTCCGAACTAACAAATTGAAGTGTATAATACACTGGGATTCCGGTCCCTAACAAAATTCTCCTAAATCACATAGAAAGTTCCTCGGGTCGATAAGCTGCCACGCAAAGTTTGAGCACCAACGGAAGACATTTGGGGGTGCTGGTGCCACAAACCAAAGATTCGCCAAACTCCTGATTATCGTGAAAATGTGTTAAAGCTCGTTATTTGAGGTCAAATCGAATAGGTTGATTCCTTAAAATCGAACAGTTGATTCCAAAAATGAGCTCGACGCCAAGTGATTGAAAAACAGGAGAAAAAGAAACAGGGTCCGGTACGACCTTCCGAACTACTCAAATTGAAGTGTATAATACACTGCTTTTCGGATTCCGGGTCCCTGAACAAAATTCTCCGGAAATCACATAGAAAGTTCCTCGGTCGATAAAGCGCCACGCAAAGTTTGAGCACCAACGAAGACATTTGGGGTGCCTGTGTGCCACAAACCAAAGATTCGCCAAAACTCCTGATTATCGTGAAAATGTGTTAAAGTCAAATTTGAGGTCGAAATCGAAAATGTGTTGATTCCTGAAATCGAATCAGTTGATTCCTGAAATGAGCTCGGACGCTGATTGAAAAAAAACAGGAGAAAAAAAACAGGTCCAAAGACACTTACCTTCCAACGGAAATTGAAGTGTATAATACACGGTTTTTTCGATTCCGGTCCCTAACAAAATTCTCCGAAATCACATAGAAAGTTCCTCGGTCGATAAAGCGCCACGCAAAGTTTGAGCACCAACGGAAGACATTTGGGGTGCCGGGTGTGCCACAAACCAAGATTCGCCGAAACTCCGATTATCGTGAAAATGTGTTAAAGCTCGTTATTTGAGGTCAAATCGAAATCAATGTTGATTCCCAAATCGAACAAAGGCTGATTCCCTGAAATGAGCTCGACGACGCTGATTGAAAAACAGGAGAAAAAGAAACAGGTCCTGCATTTACCTTCCGAACGGGCCGAAATTGAAGTGTATAATACACTTGGCCGGGATTCCGGTCCCGAACAAAATTCTCCGGAAATCACATAGAAAGTTCCTCGGTCGATAAAGCGCCACGCAAAGTTTGAGCACCAACGGAAGACATTTGGGGGTGCCGTGTGCCAAACCAAACCAAAGATTCAAAAACCAAACTCCTGATTATCGTGAAAATGTGTTAAAGTCTATTTGAGGCTGAAATCGAACAGTTGATTCCTTAAATCGAACAAAGTTGATTCCCAAATGAGCTCGACGCTGATTGAAAAAAAGGAGAAAAAGAAACAGGTCCTATCGACGACCTTCCGAACGGCCAAATTGAAGTGTATAATACACTGCTTTGAAAAACGGATTCGGTCCCGAACAAAATTCTCCGGAAATCACATAGAAAGTTCCTCGGGTCGATAAAGCGCCACGCAAAGTTTGAGCACCAACGGAAGACATTTGGGGTGCCGTGCCACAAAACCAAGATTCGGCCAAACTCGACATCGTGAAAATGTGTTAAAGCTCGTTATTTGAGGTCGAATCGAATAGGTTGATTCCAAATCGAACAGGTTGATTCCTGAAATGAGCTCGACGCTGATTGAAAAACAGAGAAATAGAAACAGGTCCTATTTACCTTCCGAACGGGTCAAATTGAAGTGTATAATACACGGCTTTTTTCGATTCCGGTCCCTTTAACAAAATTTAAATCACATAGAAAGTTCCTCGGGTCGATAAAGCGGCCACGCAAAGTTTGAGCACCAACGAAGACATTTGGGGGTGCTGTGTGCCAAAACCAAAGATTCACCGAACTCCCATTATCGTGAAAATGTGTTAAAGCTCATTATTTGAGGCTGAAATCGAACAAAGTTGATTCCCAAATCGAATGGTTGATTCCCTGAAATGAGCTCGACGCGTGATTGAAAACAGGAGAAAAAGAAACAGGGTCCGCACGACCTTCCGAACTACTGAATTGAAGTGTATAATACACTTTTTTCGATTCCGGTCCCTGAACAAAATTCTCCGAAAATCACATAGAAAGTTCCTCGGGTCGATAAAGCGGCCACGCAAAGTTTGAGCACCAACGAAGACATTTGGGGTGCCGTGCCACAAACCAAGATTCGCCAAACTCCTGATTATCGAAAATGTGTTAAAGCTCGTTATTTGAGGTCAAATCGAACAAGTTGATTCCTCAAATCGAACAGTTGATTCCTGAAATGAGCTCGACGCTGATTGAAAAACAGGAGAAAAAGAAACAGTGGTCCGCATTTACCTTCCTCCAACGGCCGAAATTGAAGTGTATAATACACTTGCCGATTCCGGTCCCGGAACAAAATTCTCCGGAAATCACATAGAAAGTTCCTCGGTCAGATAAAGCGGCCACGCAAAGTTTGAGCACCAACGAAGACATTTGGGGGTGCCGTGTGCCACAAACCAAAGATTCGCCGAAACTTTGGATTATCGTGAAAATGTGTTAAAGCTCGTTATTTGAGGCTGAAATGGAACAGGTTGATTCCTGAAATCGAACAGGTTGATTCCTCAAATGAGCTCGGACGCGTGATTGAAAAAACAGGTGAGAAAAGAAACAGGTCCTGCATTTACCTTCCGAACGGGCCGAATTGAAGTGTATAATACACTTGCCGGATTCCGGTCCCGAACAAAAAATCTCCGGAAATCACATAGAAAGTTCCTCGGGTCGATAAAGCGTCACGCAAAGTTTGAGCACCAACGAAGACATTTGGGGTGCCGTGTGCCACAAACCATTCGCCAAACTCCTGATTATCGTGAAAAATGTGTTAAAGCTCGTTATTTGAGGCCGAATCGAACAATGTTGATTCTCAAAATCAACAAAGTTGATTCCTGAAATGAGCTCGACGCTGATTGAAAAACAGGAGAAAAAGAAACAGGTCCTGAACGACCTTCCGAACGGTCGAAATTGAAGTGTATATATAATACACTTGCCGGGATTCCTGTCCCTGGAACAAAATTCTCCGAAATCACATAGAAAGTTCCTCGGTCAATAAAAGCGCCACGCAAAAAGTTTGAGCACCAACGAAGACATTTGGGTGTGCGGTGCCAGTACAAACCAAAGATTCGCCAAACTCTGATTATCGTGAAAATGTGTTAAAACTTAAAGGTCTCGGATTGATTCTCAAATCGACAGTTTGATTCCTGAAATGAGCTCGACGCTGAAAAAAAAGGAGAAAAAGAAACAAGGTCCTTGAAACCTTCCGAACACCCCAATTGAAGTGTATAATACACTTTTTGGATTCCGGTCCCTGAACAAAATTTCCGAAATCACATAGAAAGTTCCTGTCGATAAAGGGAAGTTTGAGCACCAACGAAGACATTTGGGGGTGCCGGTGCTTAAACCAAAGATTCGCAAAACTCTGATTATCGGAAAATGTTTAAAGCTCGTTATTTGAGGCTGAAATCGAACAGGTTGATTCCTGAAATGAGATTCCTAATGAGCTCGACGCTGATTGAAAAACAGGAGAAAAAGAAACAGGTCCGCACGACCTTCCGAACGGGCAAATTGAAGTGTATAATACACTTTTTGGATTCCGGTCCCTAACAAAATTCTCCTAAAATCACATAGAAAGTTCCTCGGGTCGATAAATCACGCAAAGTTTGAGCACCAACGGAAGACATTTGGGGGTGCCAAACAAACCAAGATTCGCCTAAACTCTGATTATCGTGGAAAATGTGTTAAAGCTCGTTATTTGAGGTCAAATCGAACAAAGTTGATTCCTGAAATCGAACAAAGTTGATTCCTGAAATGAGCTCGGACGCTGCGATTGAAAAAAGGAGAAAAAAAACAAGTCCTAGATTTACCTTCCGAACGGCCGAAATTGAAGTGTATAATACACTGCCGGATTCCTGGTCCTTGAACAAAATTCTCCTGGAATCACATAGAAAGTTCCTGGTCGAAAGCAGGCCACGCAAAGTTTGAGCACCAACGGAAGACATTTGGGGTGCAGTGAAAATAAACAAACCAAAGATTCGCTAAACTCTGACATCGGACGAAAATGTGTTAAAGCTCAGGTCGTTATTTGAGGTCAAATCGAACAAATACACGTTGATTCCTAAATCAAACAGGTTGATTCCAAAATGAGCTCGACACGTGATTGAAAAACAGGAGAAAAAGAAACATGTGGTCCTATTTGACTTTACCTTCCGAACGGCTAATTGAAGTGTATATAAATACACGTTTTTAGGATTCCGGTCCCGAACAAAATTCTCCGAAATCACATAGAAAGTTCCTCGGGTCGTATAAAGCGGCCACGCAAAGTTTGAGCACCAACGAAGACATTTGGGGGTGCTTGTGCAAAACCAAGATTCGCCAAACTCTGATTATCGTGAAAATGTGTTAAAGCTCGTTATTTGAGGTCCCAAAATCGAACAAAGTTGATTCTGAAATCGAATGAGCTGATTCCTGAAATGAGCTCGACGCGTGATTGAAAAACAGGAGAAAAAGAAACATGGTCCTGGCATTTACCTTCCGAACGCTATAAAATTGAAGTGTATAATACACTTTACTAGATTCCTCGTCCCTGAACAAAATTCTCCGAAATCACATAGAAAGTTCCTCGGTCGATAAAGCGTCCACGCAAAGTTTGAGCACCAACGGAAGACATTTGGGGGTGCCGTGGCTACAAACCAAAGATTCGCCGAAACTTGGATTATCGTGAAAATGTGTTAAAGCTCGTTATTTGAGGTTGATTCCCCGAAATCGAACAGGTTGATTCCTGAAATGAGCTCGACGCTGCTATTGAAAAATAGGAGAAAAAAAATAGGTCCTGATTTACCTTCCGAACGGCCGAAAATTGAAGTGTATAATACATAGCTTTTCGGGATTCCAGGTCCCGAACAAAATTCTCCGAAATCACATAGAAAGTTCCTCGGGTCAGATAAAGCGGCCACGCAAAGTTTGAGCACCAACGGAAGACATTTGGGGGTGCCGTGTGCCACAAACCAACATTCGCCAAACCTGATTATCGTCGCGAAAATGTGTTAAAGCTCGCGTTATTTGAGGCTGAAATCAAAGTTGATTCCAAATCGAACAGGTTGATTCCCGAAATGAGCTCGACGCTGATTGAAAAACAGGAGAAAAAGAAACAGGGTCCTGCATCTACCTTACCATCCGAAAATGTGTTAAAGTCAATTCAAATTGAAGTCGTATAATACACTTGATTCTCGGGATTCCGTCCCTGAAAAAGAACAAAAATTCTCCGGAAATCACATAGAAAGTTCCTCGGGTCGATAAAGCGGCCACGCAAAGTTTGAGCACCAACGGAAGACATTTGGGGTGCCGTGTGCTACAAACCAAAGATTCGCCGAAACTCCTGATTATCGAAAATGTGTTAAAGCTCGTTATTTGAGGCTGAAATCGAACAAAGTTGATTCCTGAAATCGAACAGGTGATTCCAAAATGAGTGGGGACGCGTGATTGAAAAACATCAGGAGAAAAAAGAAACAGGTCCTGCACACCTTCCAACGGTCAAAAGTGAATAATACACACTGCCGGATTCGGGGTCCCGAACAAAATTCTCCGAAAATCACATAGAAAGTTCCTCGGGTCGATAAAGCGGCCACGCAAAGTTTGAGCACCAACGGAAGACATTTGGGGGTGCCGTGTGCTGCCAAAACCAAAGATTCTAAACTCCTGATTATCGCGAAAATGTGTTAAAACTCGTTATTTGAGGCTGAAATCGAACAGGTTGATTCTGAAATCGAACAAAGTTGATTCCTGGAAATGAGCTCGGACGCTGATTGAAAACAGGGAAAAAGAAACAGGTCCTAAAACCTTCCGAACGGCGAAATTGAAGTGTATAATACACTGCCGGGATTCCAGTGGTCCCTAACAAAATTCTCCGGAAATCACATAGAAAGTTCCTTGGTCAGATAAAGCGGCCACGCAAAGTTTGAGCACCAACGAAGACATTTGGGGGTGCAGGTGTGCCCAAAACCAAAGATTCACAAAACTCTGATTATCGTGAAAATGTGTTAAAGCTCGTTATTTGAGGCCAAATCGAACAGGACTGATTCCTGAATTCTCAAATGAGCTTCGGACGCGTGATTGAAAAACAGGAGAAAAAGAACAGGTCCTGAAAACCTTCCGAACGGCTAAATTGAAGTGTATAATACACGCTTTTTTCGGGATTCGTCCCTAACAAAATTCTCCGAAATCACATAGAAAGTTCCTGGTCGATAAAAGCGGCCACGCAAAGTTTGAGCACCAACGAAGACATTTGGGGTGCCAGTGCTATAAACCAACATTCGCAAACCCTGATTATCGTGAAAATGTGTTAAAGCTCGTTATTTGAGGTCAAATCGAACAAAGGTTGATTCCCTGAAATCGAACAGGTTGATTCCCCAAATGAGCTCGACGCGCTGATTGAAAACAGGAGAAAAAAGAAATGTGGTCCTATTTACCTTCCGAACGGGCCAAATTGAAGTGTATATAATACACGTGGGATTCCGGTCCCTTAACAAAATTTTCCTAAATCACATAGAAAGTTCTTCTGGTCAGATAAAGCGCCACGCAAAGTTTGAGCACCAACGAAGACATTTGGGAGTGCCGTGCAAGCAAAACCAAAGATTCGCCAAACCCTGATTATCGTGAAAATGTGTTAAAGCTCGTTATTTGAGGTCAATCGAATCAAACAGTTGATTCTTAAATAAATCAATGTTGATTCCCAAAATGAGCCTTGACGCGTGATTGAAAAAAAACAGGAGAAAAAGAAACAGGTCCTATACTTACCTTCCGAACGGCCGAAATTGAAGTGTGTATATACACTTGCCGATTCGGGTCCCTAACAAAATTCTCCGGAAATCACATAGAAAGTTCCTCGGTCGATAAAGCGCCACGCAAAGTTTGAGCACCAACGAAGACATTTGGGGTGCCGGTGTGCCACAAAAACCAAAGATTCGAAACTTCTGATTATCGTGAAAATGTGTTAAAGCTCGTTATTTGAGGTCTGAAATCGAACAAAGTTGATTCCTGAAATCGAGCCCTGAAATGAAGTTCCTCTGACGCCAGATTGAAAAACAGGAGAAAAAGAAACAGGGTCCTGCATTTACCTTCCGAACGGGCCGAAATTGAAGTGTATAATACACGCTTTTCTGATTCCGGTCCCGGAACAAAATTCTCCGAAATCACATAGAAAGTTCCTCGTCGATAGCCGCACGCAAAGTTTGAGCACCAACGAAGACATTTGGGGGTGCCGCGCGTGCTACAAACCAAAGATTCGCCAAAACTCTGATTATCGGGAAAATGTGTTAAAGCTCGTTATTTGAGGTCAAATCGAACAGTTGATTAAAATCGAACCCCGAAATGAGCTCGGACGCCTTGATTGAAAAACAGTGGAAAAAGAAACAAGGTCCTAGACACCTTCCGAACGGGGTCAAAATTGAAGTGTATAATACACGGCTTTTTCTGGATTCCGGTCCCTAACAAAATTCTCCGAAATCACATAGAAAGTTCCACGGTCGATAAAGCAATGTACGCAAAGTTTGAGCACCAACGAAGACATTTGGGGGTGCTTGCCACAAACCAAGATTCGCTGAAACTCGATTATCGAAAAATGTGTTAAAGCTCATTATTTGAGGCTCGAAATCGAACAAAGTTGATTCCTGAAATCGAACAGGTTGATTCCTGAAATGAGCTCGACGCGTTATTGAAAAACAGGGAGAAAAAAACAGGGTCCGCACGACTTCCGAACGGCCGAAATTGAAGTGTATAATACACTGCCGGATCTCCGGTCCCTAAAAAATTCTCCTAAATCACATAGAAAGTTCCTGGGTCGATAAAGCGCCACGCAAAGTTTGAGCACCAACGGAAGACATTTGGGGTGCCGGGTGTGCCACAAACCAAAGATTCACCAAACCCTGATTATCGAAAATGTGTTAAAGCTCATTATTTGAGGTCAAAACAAAGTTGATTCTAAATCAACAGGTTGATTCCTGAAATGAGCTCGGACGCGTTATTGAAAAACAGGGAGAAAAAGAAACAGGTCCTGATTTACCTTCCGAACGGTCGGAATTGAAGTGTATAATACACTGTTTGATTCCGGTCCCCTGAACAAAATTCTCCGAAAATCACATAGAAAGTTCCTCGGTCGATAAAGAGCTGCCACGCAAAGTTTGAGCACCAACGAAGACATTTGGGGTGCCGTGTGCCACAAACCAACATTCGCCAAACTCCTGATTATCGTGAAAATGTGTTAAAGCTCATTATTTGAGGTGAAATCAACAAAGGATTCCATAAATCGAAATGTTGATTCCCCGAAATGAGAGCTCGACGCGTGATTGAAAAAAAAAAAAACAGGAGAAAAGAAACAGTGGTCCGATACGACCTTCCTAACGGGTCAATTGAAGTGTATAATACACACTTTTCCGGGATTCCGTCCCGAACAAAATTCTCCGAAATCACATAGAAAGTTCCTCGGTCGATAAAGCGCCACGCAAAGTTTGAGCACCAACGAAGACATTTGGGGTGCCGTGTGCCACAAACCAAGATTCGCCAAACTCGATTATCGAAAATGTGTTAAAGTCAGTTATTTGAGGTCAAATCAATAAAGGTTGATTCCTCAAATCAACGTAGTTCCTCAAATGAGCTCGACGCTGATTGAAAAAACAGGAGAAAAAGAAACAGGGTCCTGCATTTACCTTCCGAACGGCCGAAATTGAAGTGTATAATACACTTGCCGATCTTGGTCCTTTAACAAAATTCTCCTAAATCACATAGAAAGTTCCTCTGTCGATAAAGCGCCACGCAAAGTTTGAGCACCAACGAAGACATTTGGGGGTGCCGTGTGCCACAAACCAAAGATTCGAAACTCCTGATTATCGTGAAAATGTGTTAAAGCTCGTTATTTGAGGCCGAATCGATAAACGTTGGACTCCTGATCGAACAAAGCTGATTCCTTGAAAATGAGCTTTCGATTGATTGAAAAAGAGAAAAAGAAACAGGTCCGCAAAACCTTCCGAACGGGTCAAATTGAAGTGTATAATACACGGTTTTCGGATTCCGGTCCCTGAACAAAAATTCTCCGAAATCACATAGAAAGTTCCTCTGGGTCGATAAAGAGGCCACGCAAAGTTTGAGCACCAACGAAGACATTTGGGGAGCCAGTTGCCACAAACCAAAGATTCGCCAAACTCGATTATCGTGAAAATGTGTTAAAGCTCGTTATTTGAGGTCAAATCGAACAAAGTTGATTCCTGAAATCAAATGAATGTTGATTCCTAAAATGAGCTCGACGCTGATTGAAAAACAGGAGAAAAGAAACAGGTCCTGACAACTTTCCTAACTACCAAAATTGAAGTGTATAATACCTGGCTTTCTGGGATTCCGGTCCCTAACAAAATTTAAATCACATAGAAAGTTCCACGGTCGATAAAGCGCCACGCAAAGTTTGAGCACCAACGAAGACATTTGGGGTGCCAAAACTACAAACCAGCATTCGCAAACTCGGATTATCGAAAATGTGTTAAAGTCATATTTGAGGTCAAATCAACAGGTTGATTCCAGAAATCGAACAAAGTTGATTCCCAAATGAGCTCGACGCGTGATTGAAAAACAGGAGAAAAAGAACATGGTCCTAGACGACCTTCCGAACTACCAAATTGAAGTGTATAATACACGGCTGGGATTCCGGGTCCCTAACAAAATTCTCCGAAATCACATAGAAAGTTCCTTGGTCAGATAAAGCGTCACGCAGTTTGGAGCACCAACGAAGACATTTGGGGTGCACGGTGCTACAAAAACCAAAGATTCACAAACTCCTGATTATCGTGAAAATGTGTTAAAGCACGTTATTTGAGGCTGAAGAAAGTTGATTCTGAAATCAACAGGTTGATTCCTGAAATGAGTCCCTCGACACGCGATTGAAAAACAGGAAAAGAAACAGGTCCGTACGACCTTCCAACGGCTAAATTGAAGTGTATAATACACTGCCGATTCGGTCCCGAACAAAATTCTCCTAAATCACATAGAAAGTTCCTCGGGTCAGATAAAAATGCCACGCAAAGTTTGAGCACCAACGAAGACATTTGGGGGTGCCGGCCTGAGCAAAAACCAAGATTCGCTAAACCTCTGACATCGAAAAAATGTGTTAAAGTCATATTTGAGGTCGAAATCGAACAAAACCGACTGATTCCGAAATCGAAAACAGTTGATTCCTGAAATGAGCACGGTCGCTTTTTGAAAAACAGGAGAAAAAGAACAGGGTCCAACTCCACCTGAATGTTTTCCGAACGGGCCGAATTGAAGACATTGGGGTATAATACACGGCTTCCTTCTGATTCCTGTTTCCTGAACAAAATTCTCCGTAAATCACATAGAAAGTTCCTCGGTCAGATAAAAACGGGTAAAGAACACGCAAAGTTTGAGCACCAACGGAAGACATTTGGGGGTGCCGGTGCACCAACGAATGTGCCACAAACCAAAGATTCATCAAACTCCTGATTATCGTGAAAATGTGTTAAAGCTGTTATTTGAGGTTGAGGATTCCTAAATCGAACAAGTTGATTCCCTGAAATGAGCTCGACGCGACGATTGAAAAACAGGGAGAAAATGAAACAGGGTCCTGCACGACTCTTTATAACGGTGAAATTGAAGTGTATAATACATCCTATGGATTCTTAGTCCCGAACAAAATTCTCCTGGGAAATCACATAGAAAGTTCCTGATCGATAAATTTGCCAATGCAAAGTTTGAGCACCAACGAAGACATTTGGGGTGCCGTGTGCTACAAACCAAAGATTCGCTAAACTCCTGATTATCGTGAAAAAATGTGTTAAAGCTTATTTGAGGTCAAATCGAAAATCATGTTGATTCCTGAAATCGAAACAGGTTGATTCCCCGAAATGAGCTCGACGCGTGATTGAAAAACAGGAGAAAAAGAAACAAGGTCCTAGATTTACCTTCCTTCAACTACAAATCAAGTGTATAATACACGGTTTTTCCGATTCGAACAAAATTCTCCGAAATCACATAGAAAGTTCCTCGGTCGATAGCGTCACGCAAAGTTTGAGCACCAACGAAAGACATTTGGGGGTGCCGGTGTGCCACAAACCAAAGATTCGCTAAACCTGACATTATCGTGGAAAATGTGTTAAAGCTCGTTATTTGAGGTCGAATCGAACAGGTTGATTCCTGAAATCGAATGTGTTATTCCATGAAATGAGCTCGACGCGTGATTGAAAAACAGGAGAAAAAGAAACAGGGTCCCGTACGAAACTCTTCCGAACGGTCGAAATCAAGTGTATAATACACTAATGCACGGGATCGTCCCTAACAAAATTCTCCGAAAATCACATAGAAAGTTCCTGGGTCGATAAAGCGCCACGCAAAGTTTGAGCACCAACGGAAGACATTTGGGGGTGCCGGTGTGCTACAAAACCAAGATTCGCCAAACTCCTGATTATCGAAAATGTTTAAAGCTCATTATTTGAGGCTGAAATGAATGGTTGATTCCTGAAATCGAATAAGTTGATTCCTCGAAATGAGTTCAGACGCGTGATTGAAAAACAGGGAGAAAAAGAAACAGGTCCTAACGCACCTTCCGAACGGCCGAAAATTGAAGTGTATAATACACGGTTTTTCGGGATTCCGGTCCCGGAACAAAATTCTCCGGAAATCACATAGAAAGTTCCTCGGGTCAGATAAAGCGGCTACGCAAAGTTTGAGCACCAACGGAAGACATTTGGGGTGCCTGCTACAAACCAAGATTCGCCGAAACTCCTGATTATCGTGAAAATGTATTAAAGCTCAAGTTATTTGAGGTCGAATCAACAGGTTGATTCCTGAAATCGAGCTCAAATGAGCTCGGACGCTGATTGAAAAACAAAGAGAAAAAAAACAGGGTCCTAAACCTTCCGAACTAATCGAAATTGAAATGTATAATACACGGCCGGATCTCCGGTCCCTAACAAAATTCTCTGGAAATCACAGAAAGTTCCTTGGTCGATAAAGCGTTGTCACGCAAAGTTTGAGCACCAACGGAAGACATTTGGGGTGCTGGTGTGCTACAAAACCAAGATTCGCTAAACTCCTGATTATCGTGGAAAATGTGTCAAAGCTCATTATTTGAGGCTAAAATCGAAATCGAACAGTTGATTCCTGAAATGAGCTCGGACGCGTGATTGAAAAAAAAACAGGGAGAAAAGAAATGTGGTCCTAGACACTTCGAACGAATAAATTGAAATGTATAATACACTTGCCGATTCTGGTCCCGGAACAAAATTCTCCGGAAATCACATAGAAAGTTCCTCGGTCGAGATAAAGCGGCCACGCCAAAGTTTGAGCACCAACGGAAGACATTTGGGGTGCTGTGTGCCAAAACCAAAGATTCGCGAAACTCCTGATTAACGGAAAATGTGTTAAAGCTCATATTTGAGGTCGTAAATCGAACAGGTTGATTCCTCAAATCGAACAGGTTGATTCTCGAAATGAGCTTTCGGACGCGTGATTGAAAAATAGGAAAAAAAACAGTGGTCCCTAGAAACCTTCCGAACGGCCGAATTAAAGTGTATAATACACTCGCCTGATTTCCGGGTCCCGAACAAAATTCCTCCCGAAATCATATTGAAAGTTCCTTGGGTCGATAAAGGGCTACGCAAAGTTTGAGTACCAACGGAAGACATTTGGGGTGCTGGTGTGCTACAAACCAAAAGATTCACCGAAACTCAATTATCGAAAATGTGTTAAAGCTCGTTATTTGAGGTCGAATCAACAGGTTATTCTTGAAAATCGAACAGTTGATTCCTGAAATGAGCCTCGGATGCTATTGAAAAACAGGGAAAAAGAAAAACAGTGGTCCGCAAAACCTTCCGAACGGCAACAAATTGAAGTGTATATAATACACGGCTTTTCTGATTCCGGTCCCGAACAAAATTCTCCTGAAAATCACATAGAAAGTTCCTTGGGCGATAAAGCGTCACGCAAAGTTTGAGCACCAACGGAAGACATTTGGGGTGTCGGTGTGCCAAACCGCGATTCACAAACCTGATTATCGCGGAAAATGTATTAAAGCTCGTTATTTGAGGTCGAATCGATTGACTTCGAAATCAAACAGGTGATTCAAATGAGCTTCGAAAGGTGGATTGAAAAACAAAGAATAAAAACAAATTGTCCGCAAAACCTTTTCAACGGGTCAAATTGAAGTGTATAATACTGCTGATTCCTGTCCCTGAACAAAATTAAATCACATAGAAAGTTCCTGGTCGATAAAGCGGCCACGCAAAGGTTGAGCACCAACGGAAGACATTTGGGGGTGCTTGCAGTTGGCTAAACAAAGATTCAACAAACTCCTGATTATCGTGAAAATGTGTTAAAGCTCGTTATTTGAGGCTTGAAAATCGAACAGGTTGATTCCAAATGAGCTTCGACGCTGATTGAAAAACAGGAGAAAAAAGAAATAGGTCCTGCATTTACCTTCCCTAACGGCCAAATCAAGTGTATAATACACTTGCCGGATTCCGGTCCTGAACAAAATTCTCCGGGAAATCACATAGAAAAAGTTCCTGGTCAGATAAAGCGCCACAAAGTTTGAGGACCAACGGAAGATATTTGGGGGTGCCAGAGTAAAAACCAACATTCACCAAACTCCTGATTATCGAAAATGTGTTAAAGCTCGTTATTTGAGGCTGAAATCGAACAGGTTGATTCCTTAAACGAATAGGTTGATTGCTGAAATGAGCCTCGGACGCGCAGATTGAAAACAGGAGAAAAAGAAACAGTCCAAACGACCTTCCATAACTACCAAATTTAAGTGTATAAACGCGTTTTTCTTTGATTCCGAGGTCCCTGAATAAATTCTCGAAATCACATAAAGTTCCTGGTCAGAGAAGCAACTTAAAGTTTGATCACCAACGGAAGACATTTGGGGGTGCTGTGTGCTACAAACCAAAGATTAGCCAAAACCTGATTATCGGAAAATGTGTTAAAGCTCGTTATTTGAGGCCGAAATCGAACAGGTTGATTCCTGAAATCGAATAGGTTGATTCCTGAAATGAGCTCGGACGTTGATTGAAAACAGGAGAAAAAAACAAACAGGGTCCGGAGCGACACCATCCGGAACGGTCAAATCAAGTGTATAATACACTTCTGGATTCGGTCCTGAACAAAATTCTAAATCACATAGAAAGTTCTGCGGTCGAGAAAGCGCCACGCAAAGTTTGAGTACCAACGGAAGACATTTGGGGTGCCGAAAAGCAAAACCAAAGATTCAAAATCCTTGATTATCGGTCAAAATGTGTTAAAGCTTGTTATTTGAGGCTGAAATCGAACAGGTTGATTCCTGAAATCGGCAGGTTAATTCCTGAAATGAGCTCCGGACGCTGATTGAAAACAGGAAGAAAAAGAAACAAGGTCCGAAACCTTCCGACCGATCGAAATGATGTATAATACACTTGTTTTTCGGGATTCCGTATTCCTAACAAAATTCGGAAATCACATAGAAAGATCTCCGGTCAGATAAAGCCGCCACGCGAAAGTTTGAGCACCAACGGAAGACATTTGAGGTGCCGTGTGCTAAAACCAAAGATTCGCCAAATTCGATTATCGGAAAATGTATTAAAGCTTGTTATTTGAGGCTGAAATCGAACAGTTGATTCCAAATCGAACAAATCGAATTGTTGATTGCTGAAATGAGCTCGACGCCGTGATTGAAAAACAGGAGAAAAAGAACAGGTCCTATTTACCTTCCGAACGACCGAAATTGGGAATGATAATACGGCTTTTTCTGGATTCCGAGTCCCGAACAAAATTCTCCGAAATCACATAGAAAAATCCTCAACAGATAAAGCGGCCACGCAAAGTTTGAGCACCAACGGAAGACATTTAAAAGCGGTGTGCTACAAAACCAAAGATTCAAAACTCGATTTATCGAAAAATGTGTTAAAGCTCGTTATTTGAGGGTCAATCGAACAGTTGATTCCCAAATCAATAGGTTGATTCCTGAAATGAGCTCGACGCGATTGAAAAACAGGGAGAAAGAAATGGTCCGGACGACCTTCCGAACGGGCCAATTGAAGTGTATAAAAATACACTCGCCGGATTCTTGGTCCCTAACAAAATTCAAATCACATAGAAAGTTCCTTAATGAGAGTAATCGCCACGCAAAGTTTGAGCACCAACGAAGACATTTGGGGGTGCCAAAGCCACAAACCAAAGATTCGTCAAACCTTGATTATCGGAAAATGTATTAAAGCTTGTTATTTGATAACAATCAATGTGTTGATTCCTTAAATGAACAGTTAATTCCTGAAATGAGTTCTTAAAGTTTGATTGAAAAATCAGGAAAAAAAGAAACAGGGTCCGTAGAAACCTTCACACCGAAATTAGAAAATAAATTGAAGTGTACCCTTCCATTACATTTCCGGATGGTCCTGAACAAAATTCTCCTAAATCACAGAAAGTTCCTCGGCGATAGTTAAGCGTTACGCAAAGTTTGAGCACCAACGGAAGACATTTGGAGGTGCCGCCGCAGCTACAAACTGAACATTCGCCAAACCTGATTATCGAAAATGTATTAAAGCCTTTATTTGAGGTCAATCGAATCGAACAAAATGTTGATTAAAAAAATGGTAAATCGAATAAGTTGATTCCTCAAATAAGAGCCTGACGGATTGAAAAAATGTGGAGAAAAGAAACAGTGGTCCCAAGTTTGACCTTCCAAACGCTAAAATCAAGTGTATAAAACCACATTCGCTTTTGGGATTCGAAAATGAACAAAATTCGAGGCTAAAATCAATAGTTTAAGTCTGCCTGGCCGGGATAAAACAGCGAAGCAAGAAAAGTTTGAGTAAATTAACGGAAGAACATTTAAAGCTGTCCCAAAAACTAAAGATTCGGCCAAAAGACATTATCGGAAAAACCGTATTAAAACTTGTTATTTGAGGCTGAAATCAATGCTGATTTCAAATCGAACAAAGTGCTGATTCCTAAATGAGCCGACGCGATTGAAAAACAGGAAGAAAAAACAGGTCCGGTAAAACCTTCCAACTATCGAAATTAAAGTGTATAATACGGCTTGACATTTGCCGGATTACGGGTCCCGTGAACAAAATCTCCGGAAATCACATAGAAAGTTCCTGGTCGATAAAGTTACCACAAAGTTTGAGCACCAACGAAGACATTTGGGGGTGCCAAAGCCAAAACCAAGATCATTCAAACACTGGACATCGTGAAAATGTGTTAAAGCTCGTATTTGAGCTGAAATCGAATTGACCTCAAAATGTGCTGATTCCCAAATGAGCCTTGACGCTGATTGAAAAACAGGAGAAAAAGAAACAGTGGTCCTTACGACCTTCCGAACTAACAAATTGAAATGTATAATACACTTGTTTTCGGATTCGGTCCCGAACAAAATTGAAATCACATAGAAAGTTCCTGACGATAAAGCGCTTACCAAAGTTTGAGCACCAACGAAGACATTTGGGGTGCTGGCAGCTAAAACCAAAGATTCGCCAAACTTGATTATAGTGAAAATGTAAAAGTCATATTTGAGTAAATTGAAATCATAGAGATCTCTAAATGAGCCTGATATGAGCTCGTGATTGAAAAAAACAGAAAAAGAAATGTGGTCCGGAAACCTTCCGAACGGGCCGAAATTGAAGTGTATAATACACTGCCGGATTCGGTCCTGAACAAAATTTTAAATCACATAGAAAGTTCCTTTGGCCGAGAAGCAGCCACGCAAAGTTTGAGCACCAACGAAGATATTGGGTGCCGGTATGCACAAACCAAGATTCACCGAAACTCCTGATTATCGTGAAAATGTGTTAAAGCTTGTTATTTGAGGCAAATCAATGATGTGTTGATTCCTGAAACGTAATGGTTGATTCCTAAAATTAGCCGACGCGATTGAAAAAATGGTGGAGAAAAAGAAACAGGTCCGCGAAATCCTTCCAACGGCTATCAAATTGAAGTGTAAATACATTTGCCGATTCCGGTCCCTAACAAAAGTTCTCCCAAATCACATAGAAAGTTCCTCGGCCTAGACTGCTGCCACGAAGTTTGAGCACCAACGAAGACATTTGGGGTGCTGCAGCTACAAACCAAAGATTCGCCAAACCCTGAGTATCGAAAAATGTGTTAAAGTCATGGTTTGAGGTCAAACTGAATTTAACAGTTGATTTGTATTGTGCTGATTCTCGAAATGAGCTCGGACGCGTGATTGAAAAACAGGAGAAAAAGAATCGGGTCCGTGGCAACCTTCCGAACGGCCGAAATTGAAGTGTATAATACACTTGCCGGATTCCGGTCCCTAACAAAATTCTCCTAAATCACATAGAAAGTTCCTCGGTCGATAAAAGCGGCCACGCAAAGTTTGAGCACCAACGAAGACATTTGGGGGTGCCGGTGCACAAACCAAAGATTCGCCAAACTCCTGATTATCGTGAAAATGTGTTAAAGCTCGTTATTTGAGGTCAAATCGAACAAAGTTGATTCCCGAAATCGAAATTCCCGAAATGAGCTTGACGCGTGATTGAAAAAAACAGGAGAAAAAGAAACAGGTCCAGACGACCTTCCGAACGGCAAAAATTGAAGTGTATAATACACTTGCTTTTCGGATTCCGGTCCCTAACAAAATTCTCCTAAATCACTAGAAAGTTCCTCGGTCGATAAAGCGCCACGCAAAGTTTGAGCACCAACGGAAGACATTTGGGGGTGCCGGTGCCAAAAACCAAAGATTCGCCAAACTCCTGATTATCGTGAAAATGTGTTAAAGCTCGTTATTTGAGGTCAATCGAAAATCTAACAAAGCTGATTTCTCAAATGAGCTTCCTGAAATGAGCCTTGACGCGTGATTGAAAAAATGTGATAAAAAAGAAACAGGTCCTGAAGACCTTCCCGAACGGCTTAAATTGAAGTGTATAATACATCGTTTTCGGATTCCGGTCCTGAACAAAATTCCTAAAATCATTGAAAGTTCATCTGTCAGAGTAAATCGCCACGAAAGTTTGAGTACCAACTAAGACATTTGGGGTGCCGGTAAAGCACAAACCAACATTCGCCAAACCCTGGACATCGGAAAATGTGTTAAAGCTCGTTATTTGAGGTCAAATCAACAGGTTGATTCCTCAAATGAGCTGGACGATTCCTGAAATGAGCTCGACGCCAAAAAATATAGAAAGAACAGTGGTCCGAAACCTTCCGAACGGCCAAATCGAGTGTATAATACATTGTTGCGCTGATTCCTGTCCTCAAAACAAAATTCTCCGAAATCACATAGAAAGTTCCTCAGTCGATAAGAGGCCACGAAAGTTTGAGCACCAACGAAGACATTTGGGGGTGCCGATGTGCCAAAACCAAGATTCGGCAAACTCCTGATTATCGGAAAAATGTGTTAAAGCTCAAGTATTTGAGGCAATCGAATTTCCAAATCGAATAAAGTTGATTCCTGAAAATGAGTTCGACGCCGTGATTGAAAAACAGGAGAAAAAAGAACAGGTCCAAAAGACGACCTTCCGAACGGCCGAATTGGAAGTGTATAATACACGTTTTTCTCGGATTCCGAGGTCCCTTTAATAAAATTCTCTGAAATCACATAGAAAGTTCATCGGGTAAGATAAAGCGCCGCGCAGTTTGAGCACCAACGGAAGATATTTGGGGTGCAAAGCTAAAACTTCATTCAATAAACCTGATTATCGTAAAATGTTAAAGCTCAAGTATTTGAGGTCAACATCGAACAGGTTGATTCCTTAAAACGAACAGATTGATTCCCGAAATGAGCTCGATTTGTGATTGAAAAACAGGAGAAAAAGAAACAGTGGTCCCATTTACCTTCCGAACGGTCGAAATTGAGTGTATATACACTTTGCCGGATCCGGTCCCTAACAAAATTCTCCGGAAATCACATAGAAAGTTCCTCGGGTCGTAAAGCGGCTACACAAAGTTTGAGCACCAACGGAAGACATTTGGGTGCCGGTGTGCCACAAAACACGATTCGCCGAACCCGGATTATCGTGAAAAATGTGTTAAAGCTCGTTATTTGAATCGAACAAAGTTGACTCCCTGAAATCGAACAAAGTTGATTCCTTAAATGAGCTCGACGCGTACGATTGAAAAAGGGATAAAAAGAAACAGTTGTCCGCAACCTTCCGAACTACCAAATTGAAGTATATATATACTTACATGGTTTTTCGGATTCCTGATCCCGAAACAAAATTCTCCTCGAAATCACATAGAAAGTTCCTCGGGTCGATAAAGCGGCCACGCAAAGTTTGAGCACCAACGGAAGACATTTTTGGGGTGCCGCAGCGCTACAAACCAAAGATTCACTAAACTCGGACATCGTGAAAATGTGTTAAAGTCGTTATTTGAGGCTCTAAATCGAATAAAGTTGATTCCTGAAATCGAACAGGCTGATTACTGAAATGAGCTCGACTCGTGATTGAAAAAACAGGGGGAAAAAGAAACAGGTCCAAACCTTCCGAACGGGTCAATCAAGTGTATAATACACTTTTCGGAATTCGTCCCGAAAAAATTTTAGAAATCACATAGAAAGTTCCTCGGTTTAGATAAAGAGGCCACGCAAAGTTTGAGTACCAACGGAAGACATTTGGGGGTGCCTGTGCCACAAACCAAAGATTCGCCAAACCTGGACATCGTAAAAATGTGTCAAAGCCTTATTTGAGGCTGAACAAGCTGATTTCTCAAATCGAACAGGTTGATTCCTGAAATGAGCTTGGATGCTATGATTGAAAAATAGGGAAAAAGAAACAGGTCCTAGAACTCTTCCGAACTAAAAATTAAAGTGTATAATACACTGCCTGGATTCGGTGTCCCTAACAAAATTCTCCGAAATCACAGGAAAGTTCCTCGGGTCGATAAATCGCCATTTAAAGTTTGAGCACCAACGAAGATTTGGGGTGCCAAAAAGCCACAAAACCAAAGATTCGAAACCTTGATTATCGAAAATGTGTTAAAGCTCGTTATTTGAGGTCAAATCGTGTTGATCTCCTAAATCCTAACAGTTGATTCCCGAATGAGCCTCGACGCGAGATTGAAAAAAAGGGAGAAAAAGAAATGGGTCCGGTATTTATCTTTAACGGTTGAAATTGAAGTGTATAATACATCGTTTTTCTGGATTTCGGTCCCGAAAAATTTCCGAAATCACATAGAAAGTTCCTCGGTCAGATAAAGCGCCACGCAGTTTGAGCACCAACGAAGACATTTGGGGTGCTGTGCCATAAACCAAAGATTCACTAAACCCTGATTATCGTGAAAATGTGTAAAGCTAATTATTTGAGGCTCAAATCGAAATTGATTCTGAAATCATCAGTCCCTCAAATGAGCTCTGACGCTTGGATTGAAAACAGAAGAAAAAGAAACAGGTCCTAAAACCTTTTGAACTCAAAAATTGAAGTGTATAATACAAGGTTTTTCGGATTCCGGGTCCCTGGAACAAAATCGAAATCACATTGAAAGTTCCTCGGTCAGATAAATCGCCACGCAAGTTTGAGCACCAACGAAGACATTTGGGTGCCACAGTGCTACAAAACCAGCATTCGCAAACTCCTGACATCGGAAAATGTGTTAAAGCTCAAGTATTTGAGGTTGAATGAACGTTGATCAGGTTGATTCCTGAAATGAGCCTGACGCGTGATCAAAAACATGGAGAAAAAAAGAAACAGTGTCCCAAAGACAACCTTCCGAACGGCCGAAATTGAAGTGTATAATACACTTGCCGGATTCCGGTCCCGAACAAAATTCTCCGGAAATCACATAGAAAGTTCCTCGGGGTCAGATAAAGCGGCCATGCAAAGTTTGAGCACCAACTAAGACATTTGGGGGTGCTTGCGCCAAACCAAAGATTCGCCAAACTCCTGACATCGTGAAAATGTGTTAAAGCTCGTTATTTGAGGCTGAAATCGAACAGGTTGATTCTGAAATCAACAGGTTGATTCCTCTGAGTTCGACGCTGATTGAAAAAAATTGATAGAAAGAAACAGGTCCGATACGACCTTCCGAACGGGTCGAATTGAAGTGTATAATACACGCCGGGATTCCGGTCCTTTAAAAATATTCCGGAAATCACATAGAAAGTTCCTCGGGTCAGATAAAGCGCCACGCAGTTTGAGCACCAACTAAGATATTTGGGTGCCGATGTGGCACAAACCAAGATTCGCCGAAACTCCTTGACATCGGGAAAAATGTGTTAAAGTCATATTTGAGGGCTGAAATCGACCAATGTTGATTCCCAAATCGAACAGGTTGATTCTCAAATGAGCTCGACGCGTGATTGAAAAAAACAGGGAGAAAATGAAACAGGGTCCTAGACGACCTTCCGAACGGGCTCAAATTGAAGTGTATTATACAATCGCCGGATTACGAGTCCCGAACAAAATTTTCCGAAATCACATAGAAAGTTCCTCAAAGTCGTAGAAAGAGGCCACGCAGTTTGAGCACCAACGAAGACATTTGGGGGTGCCGCTGTACACAAAACCAAGATTCGCAAACTTTGATTATCATGAAAATGTGTTAAAACTTGTTATTTGAGGTCAAATCGAACAAAGTTGATTCCTGAAATCGAATGTTGATTCCTTAAAATGAGCCTTGACGCGTGATTGAAAAAACAGGAGAAAAAGAAACAGATCCTGGGACGACTTCCGAACTACCAAATTGAAGTGTATAATACACGCTTTTTCTGGGATTCCGGGTCCCTAACAAAATTATCCGGAAATCACATAGAAAGCCTGGGTCGATAAAGCTGCAACGCAAAGTTTGAGTACCAACGAAGACATTTGCAGGTGCTGTAAAGCAAAAACAAAGATTCGCCTAAACTCCGATTATCATGAAAATGTGTAAAGTCATATTTGAGGTCAAATCGAACAGTTGATTCAAATCGAAATGGGTGATTCTCGAAAATGAGCTCGGACGCGTGATTGAAAACAGGAGAAAAAGAAACAGGTCCTACATTTACCTTCCGAACGGCTGGAAATTTAAGTGTATAATACACTGCCAGATTCTAATTCGTCCCCTAACAAAATTCTCCGTAATCACATAGAAAGTTCCCTGGTCGATAAAGCTGCCACGCAAAGTTTGAGCACCAACGGAAGACATTTGTGGGTGCCAGTGTGCCACAAACCAAAGATTCTCGCAAACCTGACACGTGGAAAATGTTAAAGGTCGTTATTTGAGGCTGAAATCGAATAAAAGTTGATTCCTGAAATCAAACAAAGTGATTCTCGAAATGAGCTCGGACGCTGTGATTGAAAAACATGGATAAAAAGAAACAGTGGTCCGATACTTAACCAACGGTACTAAATTGAAGTGTAATAATACACTTGCTGATTCTGGTCCTTTAATAAAATTTCCTCTGGAAATCACATAGAAAGTTTCTCGGGTCGTATAGCTGCCACGCAAAGTTTGAGCACCAACGGAAGAAATTTGGGGGTGTCCACAAATCAAGATTCTGGTCGAAACTCTGATTATCGTGAAAAAACGTGTTAAAGTCATATTTGAGGTCAAATCGATCAGGTTGATTCCCGAAACGTAAGCTAGAGTCGATTTTAAAAAATATCGAGATAGCCTCTGCTAAATAGGTCCGGGTCACTTAACGAAAATCAGCCCAAATTACATGGGTTTTCTGGATTCCGGTCCTAACAAAATCTCCGAAACATCACGAAAGTTCCACGGGTCGGGCCACGCAAGCACCAACCATTTGGGCTATAGATTCTACAAACTCCTGATTATCGTGAAAATGTATAAAGCGGGTTATTTGAGGCTGAAACATAATAAATCATTGAAAATGAGCTATTAAGTTTAAAACTAGAAAAAGCAAATTGCATGGTTTGCAACTCGGCTGAAATTGAGAAATGTGTTTTATTTTCATATGAATAAATTCAAATCAACATAAATTTGAGTTAAATAAAGATTCGCCTAAACCTGACTATCCAATGAAGAATTGGGCTGAAAACCAGCAAACTCTGTTGATGGGAAAATGAAAGCCAAGCAGAGCTCGAATCGCTCAAAAAAAAACAGAATTTTCCTGAACATGGAGTCGAAGGCAAATTAAAGTGAAACCGGCGCATTGATTCGGTCCCGAACAAAATTCTCATTTTTTTGATTTAAAGCGGCTCACGCAGTCTTTGAGCATTTGTTTTTAGAAATGGGATGGTGTCAACAAACAATGATTCCGAACTCCTGATTATCCAAAATGTGTTAAAGCTCGTTATTTGAGGTAATCGAATTAATTCCCCAATGATCTCGCGTAAATTAAAAAACAGAAAAAAGAAAGGTCCAGAAGAACGGCCTTGATTGGGAGTTTTTAATGAACAAAGTTCTCCGGAATCAATAGAAAGCATTCCTCAATGATTGAGAACTTAAGAAATTGAACCAACATATGACTTTTAGCTTCTGGAAAGATTCGAAACTGTATCGTGGAAAATGTGTTAAAGCTCGTTATTTGAGGCCAAATTAATATGGAAGATTTAATTGAAACCTAAAATGACTACTATTGAAAAAACAGGAGAAAAAAGAAACAGAATCAAAATAATCCAAACGGTCAAATTAAGTGTATTTACAATTTTCTTGGATTCCGGTCCAAAAAAATTGGCTCAAATCACAGAAAGTTCGCCCTAATTACATCGGGCCATATGTGGGCACGGGCAAACTGGGCTTTTTGGGCTGAGAAATACAAAAACCAAAGATCCCAAAAACCTTCCTGATATACATCGGAAATGTTAAAGCTCGGGCTATTGAGCCAAAATCGAATGTTGATTCCCGAAATGAGCTCGGACGGGTGATTGAAAAAAACAAGAAAAAGAAAGAGGGTCCAAAGACGCACCTTCCGAACTACAAATTGAAGTGATTACACGGGATCCGTCCCCTGAACAAAATTCTAAATCACATAGAAAATTCCTGGAGATAAAGCGGCCACACAAAGTTTGAGCACCAACGGAAGACATTTTGGGGTGCCGTGTGCTACAAACTGGTGATTCGCCAAACCCTGATTATCGAAAAATGTGTTAAAACTCGTTATTTGAGGTCAAATCGAATGTTGATTCCCGAAATCGAATGTAGTTGATTCCCGAAATGAGCTCGGACGCGTGATTGAAAAACAGGAGAAAAAGAAACAGGTCCGGCATGACCTTCCGAACGGTCAAATTGGAAGTGTATAATACATTTGCTTTTTCGGATTCCGAGGTCCCTAATAAAATTTTCCGGAAATCACATAGAAAGTTACCTCAGTCGATAAAGGGCCACGCAGTTTGAGCACCAACGAAGACATTTGGGGTGCCGTGTGCCACAAACCGCATTCGCTAAACTCCTGACATCGTGAAAATATGTTAAAACTCATTATTTGAGGCCAAATCAAACAGTTGATTCCCGAAATCGAACAAAGTTGATTCCTGAAATGAGCCTTAGGGACGTGATTAAAAACAAGGAGAAAAAGAAACAAGGTCCTAGACTTACCTTCCGAACGGCCGAATCAAGTGGTATACACGCTTTTTCGGATTACCGGTCCCTAACAAAATTCTCCGGTGAAATCACATAGAAAGTTCCTCGGGTCGATATAGCGCCACGCAAAGTTTGAGCACCAACGAAGACATTTGGGGCCAAGTGCACAAACCAAAGATTCGACAAACCTGACACCGTGAAAATGTGTTAAAGTCGTTATTTGAGGTCAAATCGAATGTGTTGATTCCTCGAAATCGAATGGTGTTGATTCTTCAAATGAGGCTCCTGACACGCTTGATTAGAAAACAGGAGAAAAAGAAACAGGGTCCAAAAGATTTACTTCCGAACGGGAAAAATCAAGTGTATATAATACACGGTTTTTCGATTCCGAGGGTCCCGGAAAAAATTATCCAAATCACATAGAAAGTTCCTCGGTCGATAAAGCGCCACACAAAGTTTTAGCACCAACTAAGACATTGAGGTGACGTTGTGCCACAAACCAAAGATTCGCTAAACTCCTGATTATCGTGAAATATGTGTTAAAGCTCTTTATTTGAGGCCAAATCGACTGTTGATTCCTTGAATCAACAGGTTGATTTCTCGAAATGAGCTCGGATGCGTGATTGAAAAACAGGAGAAGAAGAAACAGTGGTCCAAGACGACCTTCCGAACGGGCACAAATTGAAGTGTATATTACATGGTTTTTCTGGATTCCGGGTCCCGGAACAAAATTTCCAAATCACAGAAAGTTCCTGTCGTATAAAGGGCACGCAAAGTTTGAGCACCAACGAAGACATTTTGGGGTGCAGTGTGCCACAAAACCAAAGATTCACGAAACTCCTAATTATTGTGAAAATGTGTTAAAGGTCGTTATTTGAGGCTGAAATCAACAAAGTTGACTCAAATCAAACAAAGTTGATTCTGAAATGAGCTCTGACGCGTGGATCGAAAAACATGGATAAAAAGAAACAGACCGATACTACCTTCCGAACTACCAAATCAAGTGTATAATACACGCTGGGATCTGGTCCCCGAAGAAAATTCTCCGGAAATCACATAGAAAGTTTCTCGGGTCAGATAAAGCTGCCACGCAAATTTTGAGCACCAACGGAAGAAATTTGGGTGCTGTGCCACAAACCAAAGATTCGAAACTCGATTATCGTGAAATATGTGTTAAAGCTCGTTATTTGAGGCTGAAATTGATCTCAGATTCCTCAAATCGAACAAAGGATTCCCGAAATGAGCTCTTGACGGTGATTGAAAAACAGTGGTGAAAAAGAAAGAGGGTCCAAGACGACCTTCCAACGTCCGAAATTGAAGTGTGTATAATACACGTTTCGGATTCGGGTCCTAAAACAAAATTCTAAATCACATAAAAGTTCCTCGGGTGAGATAAAGCGGCGGAAATTTTAAGCACCCACGAAGACATTTGGGGGTGCCAGCTACAAAACCAAAGATTCGCAAACTCCTGATTATCGTGGAAAATGTGTTAAAACTCGTATTTGAGGTCAAATCGAACAAAGTTGATTCCAAATCGAACAAAGTTGATTCCAATCGAGCCTCTGACGCGTGATTGAAAAACAGGAGAAAGAAACAGTTCCCGACGACCTTCCGAACGGGCCGAATTGAAGTGTATAATACACTTTTTTTCGGGATTCCGGGTCCCGGATAAAATTTTCTCGAAATCACATAGAAAGTTCCTGGTCGATAAAGCAGCCACGCAAAGTTTGGAGAACCAACGAAGACATTTGGGGGTGCCTGTGTGCCACAAACCAGATTCGCCAAACCCTGATTATCGTGAAAATAAGTTAAAACTCGTTATTTGAGGTCAAATCGAACAAAGTTGATTCCTGAAATTGAACAGGTTGATTCCTAAAATGAGCTCGGACACGTGATTGAAAAACAGGAGAAAAAGAAACCGATTCAGTACGACCTTCCAACGGTCGAAATTGAAGTGTATACACGCTTTTCGGGATTACGGGGTCGGAACAAAATTCTCCTAAATACATAAAAAGTTCCTCGAGTCAGATAAAGCGGCCACGCAAAGTTTGAGCACCAACGGAAGACATTTGGGGTGCCGGTGTGCCAAAACCAAAGATTCGCCGAACTTCTGATTATCGTGAAAATGTTTAAAGTCGTTATTTGAGGCTGAAATCGAACAGGTTGATTCCTGAAATGAGCTGACGCGTGATTAAAAAAAAAACAGGAGAAAAAGAAACAGTATCCCATTTACCTTCCGAACGGCTGAAATTGAAGTGTATATATATACACGGTTTTTGATTCGCTGGGTCCCGAACAAAATTATCCATAAATCACATAGAAAGCTCCTCGGTCGATAAAGCGGCCACACAAAGTTTGAGCACCAACGGAAGACATTTGAGGGTGCCGTTGTGCCACAAACCAAAGATTCGCCAAACTCTGATTATCGTGAAATATGTGTTAAAGCTCGTTATTTGAGGTAAATCGACCGTTGATTCCTGAAATCGAACAGGTTGATTCCTGAAATGAGCTCGGATGCGTGATTGAAAAACAGGAGAAGAAGAAACAGGTCCAAGACCTTCCGAACGGCTGAAATTTAAGTGTATAATACACGGTTTTTCGGGATTTCAGGGTCCCGAACAAAATTCTCCGGAAATCACATAGAAAGTTCCTCGGTCAGATAAAGCGGTCACGCAAAGTTTGAGCACCAACGGAAGACATTTGGGGTGCCGTGTGCCACAAACCAAAGATTCAAACTCCTGATTATCGAAAATGTGTTAAAGGTCGTTATTTGAGGGCCGAAATCGAATAAAAGGTTGACTCTCAAATCAAAAAGTTGATTCCCGAAATGAGCTCGACGCGTGACTGAAAAACATGGATAAAAAGAAACAGGTCCGATACGACCTTCCGAACGGCCGAAATCAAGTGTATAATACACGGTTTTTCTGATTCCGGTCCCTGAACAAAATTCTCCGGAAATCAAATAGAAAATTTCTCGGGTCGATAAAGCGCCACGCAAATTTTGAGCACCAACGAAGAAATTTTGGGGTGCCGGTGTGCCCTGAAACCAAGATTCACGAGACTCGGATTATCATAAAATATATGTTAAAGCTCGTTATTTGAGGGGTCAAATCGAAATCACGGTTGATTCCTGAAATCGAACAAAGGTTGATTCCCAAATGAGCTCGGACGGGTGATTGGAAAAGCGGTGAAAAAGAAAGAGGTCCAAGATTTACCTTCCGAATCTACTTAAATTGAAGTGTATAATACACGCGATTTCGGGATGGGTCCCGAAACAAAATTCTCCATAAATCACATAGAAAGTTCCTCGGGTGAGATAAAGCGGCCACGCAAAGTTTGAGCACCAACGGAAGACATTTGGGGGTGCTTGGTGTTCCACAAACCAAAGATTCGAAACTCGGATTATCGTGAAAAATGTGTTAAAACTCGTTATTTGAGGATAAAATCGAACAGGTTGATTCCTGAAATCGAACAGGTTGATTCCAAATGAGCTCGACGCGTGATTGAAAAACGGAGAGAAAAAGAAACAGGTTCCGGTACGACCTTCCGAACGGCCGGGAAATTGGGGTGTATAATACACGGTTTTAAAGGATTCCGGTCCCGGAATAAAATTCTCTGGAAATCACATAGAAAGTTCCTCGGGTCGGATAAAGCGGCAACGCAAAGTTTGAGCACCAACGAAGACATTTGGGGGTGCGATGTGCCACAAACCAAAGATTCAAAAAACTCCCTGATTATCGTGAAAAAATATGTTAAAACTTTATTTGAGGCTGAAATCAACAAAGTTGATTCTGAAATGAGCTCGACACGTGATTAAAAACAGGAGAAAAAGAAGCGGTCCGGTGCGACCTTCCGAACGGCCGAAATTGAAGTGTATATATAATACACGGGATTCTAGGTCCCTAACAAAATTATCCAAATCACATAGAAAGCTCCTCGGGTCAGATAAAGCGGCCACACAAAGTTTGAGCACCAACGGAAGACATTTGAGGGTGCCGTTGTGCCACAAACCAAAGATTCGCCAAACCTCGGATTATCGTGAAATATGTGTTAAAGCTCGTTATTTGAGGCCGAAATCGACTCGGTTGATTCCTCAAATCGAACAGTTGATTCCCCGAAATGAGCTCGGATGCGTGATTGAAAAACAGGAGAAGAAGAAACAGGGTCCAAAGATTTACCTTCCGAACGGCAAATTTAAGTGTATAATACACTCATGTTTTTGGGATTCCGGGTCCCGGAACAAAATTCTCCGAAATCACATAGAAAGTTCCTCGGGTCGATAAAGCGGCACGCAAAGTTTGAGCACCAACGAAGACATTTGGGGTGCCGGTGTGCCACAAACCAGCATTTGCCGAAACTCGGATTATTGTGAAAAATGTGTTAAAGGTCGTTATTTGAGGCTGAAATCGAACAAAGTTGACTCCTGAAATCAAACAGTTGATTCCTGAAATGAGCTCGACGCGTGACTGAAAAACATGGATAAAAAGAAACAGTGGTCCGATACGACTTTCCGAACTACTGAATCAAGTGTATAATACACTGTTTTTGGATTCCGGGTCCCCGAACAAAATTCTCCGAAATCAAATAGAAAATTTCTCGGTCGATAAAGCGCCACGCAAATTTTGAGCACCAACGGAAGAAATTTTGGGGTGCTTGGTGTGCCAAAAACCAAGATTCGAGACTCCTGATTATCATAAAATATATGTTAAAGTCATTATTTGAGGTTTCGAATCGACCGTTGATTCTCAAATCGCACAAAGTTGATTCCCCGAAATGAGCTCGACGGGTGATTGGAAAACAGGTGAAAAAGAAAGAGGGTCCAAGATTTACCTTCCGAACTACCAAATTGAAGTGTATAATACACGTTTTTTTTTTTTCGGATTCAGGGTCCCAAAACAAAATTCTCCTAAATCACATAGAAAGTTCCTCGGTGAGATAAAGCGCCACGCAAAGTTTGAGCACCAACGGAAGACATTTGGGGGTGCCGGTGTGCCACAAACCAAAGATTCGCCAAACTCCTGATTATCGTGAAAATGTGTTAAAACTCGTTATTTGAGGCCGAAATCGAACAAAGTTGATTCCTGAAATCAATGGGTTGATTCTGAAATGAGCTCGGACGCGTGATTGAAAAACAGGAGAAAAAGAAACAGTTCCTACGACCTTCCGAACGGCCGAAATTGAGGTGTATAATACACTTGCTGGATTCCGGTCCCGGAATAAAATTTTCTCGAAATCACATAGAAAGTTCCTCGGTCGATAAAGCGCAACGCAAAGTTTGAGCACCAACGGAAGACATTTGGGGTGCCGGTGTGCCACAAACCAAAGATTCAAAACCCTGATTATCGTGAAAATATGTTAAAACTCGTTATTTGAGGTCAAATCGAACAGTTGATTCCTGAAATTGAACAGGTTGA
Organism: Silene latifolia; assembly: GCF_048544455.1. NCBI lineage: Eukaryota > Viridiplantae > Streptophyta > Magnoliopsida > Caryophyllales > Caryophyllaceae > Silene > Silene latifolia. The sequence goes on along the minus strand of NC_133537.1, from coordinate 466,436 downwards.
TTCCTGAAATGAGCTCGGTCACGTGATTGAAAAACAGGAGAAAAAAGAAACCGATTCCTGACGACCTTCCGAACGGCCGAAATGAAGTGTATACACGCTTTTTCGGGATTACGGGTCCCGTAACGAAATTCTCCTAAATCACATAAAAAGTTCCTCGAGTCGATAAAGCGCCACGCAACGTTTGAGCACCAACGGAAGACATTTGGGGGTGCCGGTGTGCCACAAACCAAGATTCGCCAAACTTGACACCGTGAAAAATGTGTTAAAGCTCGTTATTTGAGGCCGAAATCGAACAAGTTGATTCCTGAAATCGAACAAGTTGATTCCTGAAATGAGCTCGACGCGTGATTAAAAAAAAACAGGAGAAAAAGAAACATGGTCCGCATTTACCTTCCGAACGGAAATTGAAGTGTATATATAATACACGGTTTTTCGGATTCAGGGTCCCGAACAAAATTATCCGTAAATCACATAGAAAGCTCCTCGGTCGATAAAGCGCCACACAAAGCTTGAGCACCAACGGAAGACATTTGAGGGTGCCGTTGTGCCACAAACCAGCATTCGCCGAAACTCTGATTATCGTGAAATATGTGTTAAAGCTCGTTATTTGAGGCCGAAATCGATCTGATCGAAGTGATTCCTCGAAATCGAACAGTTGATTCCGAAATGAGCTCGGATGCGTGATTGAAAAACAGGAGAAGAAGAATCGGGGTCCAAAGATTTACCTTCCGAACGGCCGAAATTTAAGTGTATAATACACTTTTGGATTCCGGTCCCGAACAAAATTCTCCGAAAATCACATAGAAAGTTCCTCGGGTCAGATAAAGCGGCCACGCAAGGTTTAAGCACCAACGGAAGACATTTGGGGGTGCCGGTGTGCCACAAACCAAAGATTCGCCAAAACCCTGATTATCGTGAAAAATGTGTTAAAGGTCGTTATTTGAGGATGAAATCGAACAGGTTGACTACTGAAATCAAACAGATTGATTCCTAAAATGAGCTCGGACGCGTGACTGAAAAACATGGATAAAAAGAAACAGGGTCCGATACGACCTTCCGAACGGCCAAATCAAGTGTATAATACACTTTTTCCGGATTCCGTCCCCGAATAAAATTCTCCGAAATCACATAGAAAATTCTCGGGTCGATAAAGCGGCCACACAAAGTTTGAGCACCAACGGAAGAAATTTTGGGGTCTTGGTGTACAAACCAAAGATTCGCCGAAACTCTGATTATCGTGAAATATGTGTTAAAGCTCGTTATTTGAGGTCAAAATCGAACAAAAAGTTGATTCCCGAAATCAAAAAGTTGATTCCTGAAATGAGCTCGGATGCGTGATTGAAAAACAGGAGAAAAAGAAACAGTTCCGATCACGACCTTCCGAACGGCCAAATTGAAGTGTATAATACACGTTTTTTCTGGATTCGGGGTCCCGAAACAAAATTCTCCGGAAATCACATAGAAGTTCCTCGGGTGAGATAAAGCGGCCACGCAAAGTTTGAGCACCAACGGAAGACATTTGGGGGTGTCGGTGTGCCACAAACCAAGATTCGCGAAACTCTGATTATCGTGAAAATGTGTTAAAACTCGTTATTTGAGGTCAAATCGAACAGTTGATTCCCTGAAATCGAACAAAGTTGATTCCTGAATTGAGCTCGACGCGTGATTGAAAAAAACAGGAGAAAAAGAAACAGTTCCTAAGACGACCTTCCGAACGGCCAAATTGAAGTGTATAATACACGGTTTCGGGATTCCGGTCCCGAATAAAATTTTCTCGAAATCACATAGAAAGTTCCTCGGTCGAGATAAAGCGGCAACGCGAAGTTTGAGCACCAACGGAAGACATTTGGGGTGCCGGTGTGCCACAAACCAAAGATTCGCCGAAAACCTGGATTATCGTGAAAATATGTTAAAACTCGTTATTTGAGGTCGAAATCGAACAAAGTTGATTCCTGAAATTGAACAGGTTGATTCCCGAAATGAGCTCGGTCCACGTGATTGAAAAACAGGAGAAAAAGAAACCGATTCCGGTTGACCTTCCGAACTAGTCAAATTGAAGTGTATACACGCTTTTTCGGGATTACGGGGTCCTGAACGAAATTCTCCCGAAATCACATAAAAAGTTCCTCGGGTCGATAAAGCGGCCACGCAAAGTTTGAGCACCAACGGAAGACATTTGGGGTGCCGGTGTGCCACAAACCCAAACGATTCGCAAACTCCTGATTAACGTGAAAATGTGTTAAAGCTCGTTATTTGAGGCTGAAATCGAACAAAGTTGATTCCGAAATCGAACAAGTTGATTCCTGAAATGAGCTCGACGCGTGATTAAAAACAGGAGAAAAAGAAACATGGTCCTAGGTGCGACCTTCCGAACGGAAATTGAAGTGTATATATAATACACCCGTTTTTCAGATTCTCGGGTCCCTAACAAAATTATCCAAATAACATAGAAAGCTCCTCGTCGATAAAAGCGCCACACAAAGCTTGAGCACCAACGGAAGACATTTGAGGGTGCCGTTGTGCCACAAACCCGCATTCGCCAAACTCCTGATTATCGTGAAATATGTGTTAAAGCTCGTTATTTGAGGTCAAAAATCGATCCGGTTGATTCTCAAATCGAACAGGTTGATTCCTGAAATGAGCTCGGATGCGTGATTGAAAAACAGGAGAAGAAGAATCGGTCCAAGATCTACCTTCCGAACGGCTGAAATTTAAGTGTATAATACACTGCTTTTTCTGATTCCGGTCCCGAACAAAATTCTCCGGAAATCACATAGAAAGTTCCTCGGGTCAGATAAAGCGGCCACGCAAGGTTTAAGCACCAACGGAAGACATTTGGGGGTGCCGGTGTGCCACAAACCAGCATTCGCCAAAACTCGGATTATCGTGAAAAATGTGTTAAAGGTCGTTATTTGAGGATGAAATCGAACAGGTTGACTACCAAATCAAACAGATTGATTCCTAAAATGAGCTCGACGCGTGACTGAAAAACATGGATAAAAAGAAACAGGTCCGATACGACCTTCCGAACTACAAATCAAGTGTATAATACACGGTTTTTCTGATTCCAGGTCCCGAATAAAATTCTCCGGAATCACATAGAAAATTTCTCGGGTCGATAAAGCGGCCACACAAAGTTTGAGCACCAACGGAAGAAATTTTGGGTGCCGGTGTGCCACAAACCAAAGATTCGCCGAACTCCTGATTATCGTGAAATATGTGTTAAAGCTCGTTATTTGAGGCCGAAATCGATCCGGTTGATTCCCCGAAATCGAACAGGTTGATTCCTGAAATGAGCTCGACGGGTGATTGAAAAACTGGAGAAAAAGAAACAGTGGTCCAAAAGACGACCTTCCAAACGGCCAAATTAAAGTGTATATAATACACGTTTTTGGATTCCGGTCCCGAAACAAAATTCTCCGAAATCACATAGAAAGTTCCTCGGAAATAAAGCGCCACGCAAAGTTTGAGCACCAACGGAAGACATTTGGGGTGCCGGTGTGCCACAAACCAAGATTCGCCGAAACTCGGATTATCGTGAAAATGTGTTAAAACTCGTTATTTGAGGTTGAAATCGAACAGGTTGATTCCTGAAATCGAACAGTTGATTCCTGAAATGAGCTCGGATGCGTGATTGAAAAACAGGAGAAAAAGAAACAGGTTCGATTTACCTTCCGAACGTGAAATTGAAATGTATAATACACGGTTTTTCGGGATTCCGGTCCTTTGGAATAAAATTTTCTGAAATCACATAGAAAGTTCCTCGGGTCTGATAAAGCGGCCACGCAAAGTTTGAGCACCAACGGAAGACATTTGGGGTGCCCGTGTGCCACAAACCAAAGATTCGCTAAACTCTGATTATCGTGAAAAATGTGTTAAAACTCGTTATTTGAGGTCGAAATCGAATCAGGTTGATTTCTGAAATCGAACAGGTTGATTCCTGAAATGAGCTCGACTCGTGATTGAAAAACAGGGGAAAAAATCAGGTTCCGATCGACTTTCCGAACGGTAAATTGAAGTGTATATAATCCACTTTTGGGATTCCGGTCCCTAATAAAATTTTCCGAAATCACATACAAAGTTCCTCGGTCGATAAAGCGCCACGCAAAGTTTAAGCACCAACGGAAGACATTTTGGGGTGCTTGTACCTGAAAACCAAAGATTCGCCAAAACTCGAATTATCGTGAAAATGTGTTACACTTCGTTATTTGAAGTCGAATCGAACGGTTGATTCCCGAACTCGAACAGGTTGATTCCTGAAATGAGCTTGACGCGTGATTGAAAACGGGAGAAAAAGAAACCGGTCCTCACGACCTTCCTAACGGGTCAATTAAAGTGTATAATACACGGTTTTTCGGGATTTCGGTGTCCTTTGAACAAAATTCTCCGAAATCACATAGAAAGTTCCTCGGGTCAGATAAAGCGGCCACGCAAAGTTTGAGCACCAACGGAAGACATTTTGGGGGTGCCGGTGTGCCAAAACCAAAGATTCTAAAACTCGAATTATCCACGAAAATGTGTTACATTTCGTTATTTGAAGCCGAAATCGAACAAAGTTGATTCCTGAACTCGAACAGTTGATTCTCAAATGAGCTTGGACGCGTGATTGAAAAACGGGAGAAAAAGAAACCGGTCCGCACGACCTTCCGAACGGCTGAAATTAAAGTGTATAATTCACGGTTTTTCGATTTCCTGTCCCTAACAAAATTCTCCTCCTAAATCACATAGAAAGTTCCTGGTCGATAAAGCGCCACGCAAAGTTTGAGCACCAAAGGAAGACATTTGGGGTGCCGTTGTGCCCCAAACAAGCATTCACAAACTCGGATTATCGTGAAAATGTGATTAAAAACAGGGGAAAAATCAGGTTCCTATCGACCTTAACGTAAATTGAAGTGTATAATACACTTTTGATTAGGGGTCTCGGAATAAAATTCTCCGGAAATCATATAGAAAGTTCCTCGGTCCAGATAAAGCGGCCATACAAAGTTTGAGCACCAACGGAAAACATTTGGGGTGCCGGTGTACCTGAAAACCAAAGATTCACGAAACTTCTTGATTATCGTGAAAAATGTGTTAAAACTCGTTATTTGAGGTTGAAATCGAAGAGGTTGATTCCTGAAATTGAACAGGTTGATTCCTGAAATGAGCTCGGACACGTGATTGAAAAACAGGAGAACAAGAAATGATTCCTAGACAACCTTCCGAACTACAAATTGAAGTGTATACACGCTTTTTGAGGATTACGGGTCCCGGAACAAAATTCTCCTGAAATCACATAGAAAGTTCCTCGGGTCTGATAAAGCGGCCACGCAAAGTTTGAGCACCAACGGAAGACATTTGGGGTGCCGGTGTGCCACAAACCAAAGATTCGCCAAACTCTGATTATCGTGAAAAATGTGTTAAAGCTCGTTATTTGAGGCTGAATTGAACAGGTTGATTCCTGAAATCGAACAAGTTGATTCCTGAAATGAGCTCGGACGCGTGATTAAAAAACAGGGAGAAAAAGAAACAGAAGTCCGCACGACCTTCCGAACGGTGGTCAAATCAAGTGTATAATACACTAGTTTTTGATTCAGGGGTCCCGAACAAAATTATCCGTAAATCACATAGAAAGCTCCTCGAGTCAGATAAAGCGACCACACAAAGTTTGAGCACCAACGGAAGATATTTGAGGGTGCCGTTGTGCCACAAACCAGCATTCGCCGAAACTCGGATTATCGTGAAATATGTGTTAAAGCTCGTTATTTGAGGATGAAATCGATCTGGCTGATTCCTGAAATCGAACAGGTTGATTCCCGAAATAAGCTTCGGATGCGTGATTGAAAAACAGGAGAAGAAGAAACAGGGTCCAAGACGACCTTCCGAACGGCAAAATTTAAGTGTATAATACACTTTTTTGGGATTCCGGTCCTTTAACAAAATTCTCGTAAATCACATAGAAAGTTCATCGGTCGATAAAGCGCCACGCAAGGTTTAAGCACCAACGGAAGACATTTGGGGGTGCCGGTGTGCTACAAACCAAAGATTCGTGTAGAAACTCCGGATTATCATGAAAAATGTGTTAAAGGTCGTTATTTGAGGCTGAAATCGAACAGGTTGACTACTGAAATCAAACAGGTTGATTCCTGAAATGAGCTCGGACGCATGACTGAAAAACATGGATAAAAAGAAACAGGGTCCGATACGACCTTCCGAACGGCTGAAACTGAAGTGTATAATACACGGTTTTTCGGGATTCCGGGGTCCCTGAACAAAATTCTCCGGAAATCACATAGAAAATTTCTCGGGTCAGATAAAGCGGCCACGCAAAGTTTGAGCACCAACGGAAGAAATTTTGGGGTGCTTGGGTGTGCCACAAACCGAAGATTCGCCAAACTCCTGATTATCGTGAAATATGTGTTAAAGATCGTTATTTGAGGTCAAAATCGACCTGGTTGATTCTGAAATCGAACAGTTGATTCCTGAAATGAGCTTCGGACGGGTGATTGAAAAACAGGAGAAAAAGAAACAGGTCCAAGATTTACCTTCCGAATTCAAATAAATTGAAGTGTATATAATACACGTTTTTTCGAGATTCCAGGGTCCCGAAACAAAATTCTCCGGAAATCACATAGAAAGTTCCTCGGGTGAGAAAAAGCGGCCACGCAAAGTTTGGGCACCAACGGAAGACATTTTGGGGTGCCGGTGTGCCACAAACCAAAGATTCGCCGAAACTTCCTGATTATCGTGAAAATTTGTTAAAACTCGTTATTTGGGGTAAAATCGAATCGAACAGGTTGATTCCTGAAATCGAAAAGTTGATTCCAAATGAGCTCGGATGCGTGATTGAAAACAGGAGAAAAAGAAACAGTTCCTGCATTTACCTTCCGAACGGTAAAAATTGAAGTGTATAATACACTTTTTTCGGATTCCGGGTCCCTAATAAAAATTTGAAATCACATAGAAAGTTCCTCGGGTCGATAAAGCGGCCATACAAAGTTTGAGCACCAACGAAGACATTTGGGGTGCTGGTGTGCCAAAACCAAGATTCGCCGAAACTCGGATTATCGTGAAAATGTGTTAAAACTCGTTATTTGAGGTCAAATCGAATAAAGTTGATTCCTGAAATCGAACAGGTTGATTCCCAAATGATCTCGACTCGTGATTGAAAAACAGGGGAAAAAATCAGGTTCGATGACGACGACCTTCCGAACGGGTGAAATTGAAGTGTATAATACACTTTTTTCCGGATTCCGGTCCCGAAATAAAATTTTCTTGAAATCACATAGAAAGTTCCTCGGGTCGATAAAGCGGCCACGCAAAGTTTGAGCACCAACGGAAGACATTTGGGGTGCCGGTGCCACAAACCAAAGATTCGCCGAAACTCTGATTATCGTGAAAATGTGTTAAAGCTCGTTATTTGAGGCTAAAATCGAACAAAGTTGATTCCCAAATCAAACAGTTGATTCCTGAATGAGCTCGGACGCGTGGTTGAAAAACATGGAGAAAAAGAAACAGGGTCCTAGATGCGATCTTCCGAACGGTCAAATTGAAGTGTATAATACACTGCTGGATTCCGGTCCCGAACAAAATTCTCCGGAAATCACATAGAAAGTTCCTCGGGCTAGATAAAGCGGCAACGCAAAATTTGAGCACCAACGGAAGACATTTGGGGTGCCGGTGTGCCACAAACCAAAGATTCGCCTAAACTCCTGATTATCGTGAAATATGTGTTAAAGCTCGTTATTTGAGGCCAAAAATCGATCTCGTTGATTCCTGAAATCGAACAGGTTGATTCCGAAATGAGCTCGACGGGTGATTGAAAAACAGGAGAAAAAGAAATAGGGTCCTAGACGACCTTCCGAACGGCTGAAATTGAATTGTATATAATACACGGTTTTTCTGGATTCCGGGGTCCCGAAACAAAATTCTCCGGAAATCACATGGAAAGTTCCTCGGGTGAGATAAAGCGGCCACGCAAAGTTTGAGAACCAACGGAAGACATTTGGGGTGCTTGTGTGCCACAAACCACCATTCGCCGAAACTCCTGATTATCGTGAAAATGTGTTAAAGGTCGTTATTTGAGGTCAAATCGAACAGGTTGATTCCTCGAAATCGACTAGGTTGATTCCTGAAATGAGCTTCTACACGTGATTGAAAAACAGGGAGAACAAGAAACATTCCTGACGACTTTCCGAACTACTCAAATCAAGTGTATACACGCTTTTTCGGGATTACGGTCCCGAACAAAATTCTCCGGAAATCACATAGAAAGTTCCTCGGCTCGATATAAGCGGCACGCAAAGTTTGAGCACCAACGGAAGACATTTGGGGTGTGCCGGTGTGCCAAACCAAGATTCGCCAAACTCCTGATTACACGTGAAAAATGTGTTAAAGCTCGTTATTTGAGGTAAATCGAAATCGAAGCAGGTTGATCCTGAATTGAACAGTTGATTCCTGAAATGAGCTCGGACGCGTGATTAAAAAACAGGAGAAAAAGAAACAGTGGTCCTAGACGACCTTCCGAACGGTCAAATTGAAGTGTATATATAATACACGCTTTTTCGGATTCTCGGGTCCCTGAACAAAATTATCCGAAATCACATAGAAAGCTCCTCGGGTCAGATAAAGCGGCCACACAAAGTTTGAGCACCAACGGAAGACATTTGAGGGTGCCGGTGTACCACAAACCAGGATTCGCCGAAACTCGGATTATCGTGAAATATGTGTTAAACCTCGTTATTTGAGGTGAAATCGATCCGTTGATTCCTGAAATCGAACCGGTTGATTCCTGAAATAAGCTCGGATGCGTGATTGAAAAACAGGAGAAGAAGAAACAGAGTCCAGTTTACGACCTTCCGAACGGGCAAATTTAAGTGTATACACTTTTTTCTGGATTCCGGTCCCTTAACAAAATTCTCCGTAAATCACATAGAAAGTTCATCGGGTCGATAAAGCGCCACGCAAGGTTTGAGCACCAACGGAAGACATTTGGGGGTGCCGGTGTGCAAAACCAAAGATTCGCCAAACTCGGATTATCGTGAAAATGTGTTAAAGGTCGTTATTTCAGCCGAATCGAACAGTTGACTACCAAATCAAACAGGTTGATTCTCAAATCAAACAGTTGATTCTGAAATGAGCTCGGACGCGTGGTTGAAAAACATGGAGAAAAAGAAACAGGGTCCGACGATCTTCCGAACGGTACAAATTGAAGTGTATAATACACGGTTTTGGAGATTCCGGGTCCTTGAACAAAATTCTCCGGAAATCACATAGAAAGTTCCTCGGGCTAGATAAAGCGGCCACGCAACGTTTGAGCACCAACGGAAGACATTTGGGGGTGCCGGTGTGCCACAAACCAGCATTCGCCGAAACTCGGATTATCGTGAAATATGTGTTAAAGCTCGTTATTTGAGGCTGAAATCGATCTGGTTGATTCCTGAAATCGAACAGGTTGATTCCTGAAATGAGCTCGGACGGTGATTGAAAAAGAGGGAGAAAAAGAAATAGGTCCGTACGACCTTCCGAACTACAAATTGAATTGTATAATACACGTTTTTTCGGGATTCCGGGGTCCCGAAACAAAATTCTCTGGAAATCACATGGAAAGTTCCTCGGGTGAGATAAAGCGGCCACGCAAAGTTTGAGAACCAACGGAAGACATTTGGGGGTGCCGGTGTGCCACAAACCACCATTCGCCGAAACTCGGATTATCGTGAAAAATGTGTTAAAGGTCGTTATTTGAGGCTGAAATCGAACAGGTTGATTCCTGAAATCGACTAGGTTGATTCCTGAAATGAGCTCGGACACGTGATTGAAAAACAGGGAGAACAAGAAATGATTCCTGTCGACTTTCCGAACGGCTCAAATTGAAGTGTATACACGCTTTTTCGGGATTACGGGGTCCCGGAACAAAATTCTCCGGAAATCACATAGAAAGTTCCTCGGCTCAGATAAAGCGGTACGCAAAGTTTGAGCACCAACGGAAGACATTTGGGGTGCCGGTGTACAAAACCAAAGATTCGCCAAACTCGATTACCGTGAAAAATGTGTTAAAGCTCGTTATTTGAGGTCTCGAACAACAGTTGATCCCGAAATTGAACAGTTGATTCCTGAAATGAGCTCGGACGCGTGATTAAAAAACAGGGAGAAAAAGAAACAGGTCCGATACGACCTTCCGAACGGCAATGAAATTGAAGTGTATATATAATACACGCTTTTTCGGATTCAGGGTCCCTGAACAAAATTATCCAAATCACATAGAAAGCTCCTCGGGTCAGATAAAGCGGCCACACAAAGTTTGAGCACCAACGGAAGACATTTGAGGGTGCCGTTGTGCCACAAACCAGCATTCGCCGAAACTCGGATTATCGTGAAATATGTGTTAAACCTCGTTATTTGAGGCTGAAATCGATCTGGTTGATTCCTGAAATCGAACCGGTTGATTCCTGAAATAAGCTCGGATGCGTGATTGAAAAACAGGGAGAAGAAGAAACAGGGTCCAAGACGACCTTCCGAACGGCCGAAATTTAAGTGTATACACTTTTCGGATTCCGGTCCCTTTAACAAAATTCTCGTAAATCACATAGAAAGTTCATCGGGTCAGATAAAGCGGCCACGCAAGGTTTAAGCACCAACGGAAGACATTTGGGGGTGCTGTGTGCCTGAAACCAAAGATTCACAAAACTCCGGATTATCGTGAAAAATGTGTTAAAGGTCGTTATTTTAGGCTGAAATCGAACAGGTTGACTACTGAAATCAAACAGGTTGATTCCTGAAATGAGCTCGGACGCGTGACTGAAAAACATGGATAAAAAGAAACAGGGTCCGATACGACCTTCCGAACGGCCAAATCAAGTGTATAATACACGGTTTTTGGGGATTCCGGGGTCCCTGAACAAAATTCTCCGGAAATCACATAGAAAGTTTCTCGGGTCAGATAAAGCGGCCACGCAAAGTTTGAGCACCAACGGAAGAAATTTTGGGGTGCCGGTGTGCCACAAACCAGCATTCGCCGAAACTCGGATTATCGTGAAATATGTGTTAAAGCTCGTTATTTGAGGCTAAAATCAAACAGGTTGATTTCTGAAATCGACTAGGTTGATTCCTGAAATGAGCTCGGACACGTGATTGAAAAACAGGGAGAACAAGAAACAGATTCCGGTACGACTTTCCGAACGGCTCAAATTGAAGTGTATACACGCTTTTTCGGGATTACGGGGTCCCGGAACAAAATTCTCCGGAAATCACATAGAAAGTTCCTCGGCTCAGATAAAGCGGCCACGCAAAGTTTGAGCACCAACGGAAGACATTTGGGGGTGCCGGTGTGCCACAAACCAAAGATTCGCCAAACTCCTGATTACCGTGAAAAATGTGTTAAAACTCGTTATTTGAGGTCGAAATCGAACAGGTTGATTCCTGAAATCGAACAGTTGATTCCTGAAATGAGCTCGGACGCGTGATTAAAAAAACAGGAGAAAAAGAAATGAGTGCACGACCTTCCGAACGGCTGAAATTGAAGTGTATATATAATACACGGTTTTTCGGGATTCTGGGGTCCCGGAACAAAATTATCCAGAAATCACATAGAAAGCTCATCGGGTCAGATAAAGCGGCCACACAAAGTTTGAGCACCAACGGAAGACATTTGAGGGTGCCGTTGTGCCACAAACCAGCATTCGCCGAAACTCGGATTATCGTGAAATATGTGTTAAACCTCGTTATTTAAGGCTGAAATCGATCTGGTTGATTCCTGAAATCGAACCGGTTGATTCCTGAAATAAGCTCGGATGCGTGATTGAAAAACAGGGAGAAGAAGAAACAGAGTCCAGTACGACCTTCCGAACGGCTGAAATTTAAGTGTATACACGGTTTTTCGGGATTCCGGGGTCCCGGAACAAAATTCTCCAGAAATCACATAGAAAGTTCATCGGGTCAGATAAAGCGGCCACGCAAGGTTTAAGCACCAACGGAAGACATTTGGGGGTGCCGGTGTGCCACAAACCAGCATTCGCCGAAACTCGGATTATCGTGAAAAATGTGTTAAAGGTCGTTATTTCAGGCTGAAATCGAACAGGTTGACTACTGAAATCAAACAGGTTGATTCCTGAAATCAAACAGGTTGATTCCTGAAATGAGCTCGGACGCGTGGTTGAAAAACATGGAGAAAAAGAAACAGGGTCCGGTACGATCTTCCGAACGGCTGAAATTGAAGTGTATAATACACGGTTTTTTCGGATTCCGGTCCCGAACAAAATTCTCCTAAATCACATAGAAAGTTCCTCGGGCTAGATAAAGCGGCCACGCAACGTTTGAGCACCAACGGAAGACATTTGGGGGTGCCGGTGTGCCAAAACCAAAGATTCGTGCGAAACTCCTGGATTATCGTGAAATATGTGTTAAAGCTCGTTATTTGAGGTCAAATCGATCTGGTTGATTCCCGAAATCGAACAGTTGATTCCCGAAATGAGCTCGACGGGTGATTGAAAAACAGGAGAAAAAGAAATAGGGTCCCAGACGACCTTCCGAACGGGCAAATTGAATTGTATAATACACGTTTTTTCGGGATTCCGGGGTCCCGAAATAAAATTCTCCGGAAATCACATGGAAAGTTCCTCGGGTGAGATAAAGCGGCCACGCAAAGTTTGAGAACCAACGGAAGACATTTGGGGGTGCCGGTGTGCCACAAACCACCATTCGCCGAAACTCGGATTATCGTGAAAAATGTGTTAAAGGTCGTTATTTGAGGCTGAAATCGAACAGGTTGATTCCCAAATCGACTAGGTTGATTCCCGAAATGAGCTCGGACACGTGATTGAAAAACAGGAGAACAAGAAACAGATTCCTAAGATTTACTTTCCGAACGGCTCAAATTGAAGTGTATACACGCTTTTTCGGGATTACGGGTCCCTAACAAAATTCTCCGGAAATCACATAGAAAGTTCCTCGGCTCGATAAAGCGGCCACGCAAAGTTTGAGCACCAACGGAAGAAATTTTGGGGTGCCGGTGCCACAAAACCAAAGATTCGCCAAACTCGATTATCGTGAAATATGTGTTAAAGCTCGTTATTTGAGGCTAAAATCAAACAGGTTGATTTCAAATCGACTAGGTTGATTCCTGAAATGAGCTCGACACGTGATTGAAAAACAGGAGAACAAGAAACAGATTCCGCACGACTTTCCGAACGGCTCAAATTGAAGTGTATACACGCTTTTCGGATTACGGTCCCGGAACAAAATTCTCCGAAAATCACATAGAAAGTTCCTCGGGTCGATAAAGCGGCCACGCAAAGTTTGAGCACCAACGGAAGACATTTGGGGGTGCCGGTGTGCCACAAACCAAAGATTCGCCAAACTTCGGATTACCGTGAAAATGTGTTAAAGCTCGTTATTTGAGACTCAAATCGAACAGGTTGATTCCTGAAATCGAACAGTTGATTCCTGAAATGAGCTCGACGCGTGATTAAAAACAGGAGAAAAAAAAAAATGGTCCGTACGACCTTCCGAACGGTCAAATTGAAGTGTATATATAATACACGTTTTTCGGATTCAGGGTCCCGAACAAAATTATCCGTAAATCACATAGAAAGCTCATCGGTCGATAAAGCGGCCACACAAAGTTTGAGCACCAACGGAAGACATTTGAGGGTGCCGTTGTGCCAAAACCAAAGATTCAAAACTCGATTATCGTGAAATATGTGTTAAAGCTCGTTATTTGAGGCTCAAATCGATCTGTTGATTCCTGAAATCGAACAGGTTGATTCCTGAAATGAGCTCGGATACGTGATTGAAAAACAGGAGAAGAAGAAACAGGGTCCAAAAGACGACCTTACGAACGGTTTGAAATTTAAGTGTATAATACATACGGTTTTTCCAGATTCCGGGGTCCCGGAACAAAATTCTCCAGAAATCACATAGAAAGTTCATCGGGTCAGATAAAGCGGCCACGCAAGGTTTAAGCACCAACGGAAGACATTTGGGGGTGCCGGTGTGCCACAAACCAAAGATTCGCCAAACTCGATTATCGTGAAAATGTGTTAAAGGTCGTTATTTGAGGTGAAATCGAACAAAGTTGACTACCAAATCAAACAGGTTGATTCCTGAAATGAGCTCGACGCTGACTGAAAAACATGGGTAAAAAGAAACAGGTCCGATACGACCTTCCGAATGGCTGAAACTGAAGTGTATAATACACGGTTTTTCGGGATTCCGGGGTCCCTGAACAAAATTCTACGAAAATCACATAGAAAATTTCTCGGGTCAGATAAAGCGGCCACGCAAAGTTTGAGCACCAACGAAAGAAATTTTGGGGTGCCGATGTGCCACAAACCAAAGATTCGCCGAAACTCCTGATTATCGTGAAATATGTGTTATAGCTCGTTATTTGAGGTCAAATCGATCTGTTGATTCTGAAATCGAACAGGTCGATTCCTGAAATGAGCTCGGATGCGTGATTGAAAAACAGGAGAAAAAGAAACAGTTCCTCGACCTTCCGAACGGCCGAAATTGAAGTGTATAATACACTTTTTGGAGATTCCGGTCCCTAATAAAATTTTCTGGAAATCACATAGAAAGTTCCTCGGTCGATAAAGCGCCACGCAAAGTTTGAGCACCAACGGAAGACATTTGGGGGTGCCGTGTGCCACAAACCAAAGATTCGCCGAAACTCGATTATCGTGAAAATATGTTAAAACTCGTTATTTGAGACTCAAATCGAACAGGTTGATTCCTGAAATCGAACAGGTTGATTCCTGAAATGATCTCGGACTCGTGATTGAAAAACAGGGGAATAAAATCAGGTTCCGACGACATTCGAACGGTTTAAATTGAAGTGTATAATACACTTTTTGAATTCCGGTTCCTAATAAAATTTTCCGAAATCACATAGAAAGTTCCTCGGTCGATAAAGCGCCACGCAAAGTTTGAGCACCAACGGAAGACATTTGGGGGTGCCGGTGTGCCTGAAAACCAAAGATTCGCCGAAACTCGGACTATTGTGAAAAATATGTTAAAACTCGTTATTTGAGGCTGAAATCGAACAGGTTGATTCCTGAAATCGAACAGGTTGATTCCTGAAATGAGCTCGGACACGTGATTGAAAACCAGGGAGAAAAAGAAACAGATTCCTGACACGACCTTCCTCAACGGGTTGAAATTGAAGTGTATACACGCTTTTTCGGATTACGGGTCCCGAACAAAATTCTCCGAAATCACATAGAAAGTTCCTCGGGTTAGATAAAGCGGCCACGCAAAGTTTGAGCACCAACGGAAGACATTTGGGGTGCCGGTGTGCCACAAACTAGCATTCGCCAAACTCGATTATCGTGAAATATGTGTTAAAGCTCGTTATTTGAGGTCAAAATCGATCCGGTTGATTCCTGAAATCGAACAGGTTGATTCCTGAAATGAGCTCGGACGCGTGATTGAAAAACAGGAGAAAAAGAAACAGGTCCGGTACGACCTTCCGAACGGTGAAATTGAAGTGTATAATACACGGTTTTTCGGATTCCGGTCCGAACAAAATTATCCGGAAATCACATAGAAAGTTCCTCGGGTCAGATAAAGCAGCCACACAAAGTTTGAGCACCAACGGAAGACATTTGGGGGTGCCGTTATGCCACAAACTAGCATTCGCCAAACTCGATTATCGTGAAATATGTGTTAAAGCTCGTTATTTGAGGTCGAAATCGATCCGTTGATTCCTGAAATCGAACAGGTTGATTCCTGAAATGAGCTCGGATGCGTGATTGAAAAACAGGAGAAGAAGAAACAGGTCCAAGATTTACCTTCCGAACGGTTGAAATTTAAGTGTATAATACACGGTTTTTCGGGATTCCGTGGTCCCGAACAAAATTCTCCGGAAATCACATAGAATGTTCCTCGGGTCGAGATAAAGCGGCCACGCAAAGTTTGAGCACCAACGGAAGACATTTGGGGGTGCCACCTGAACCAAAGATTCGCCGAAACTCCGATTATCGTGAAAATGTGTTAAAGCTCGTTATTTGAGGCTGAAATCGAACAGGTTGATTCCTGAAATCGAATAGGTTGATTCCTGAAATGAGCTCGGACGCAAGATTAAAAAACAGGGAGAAAAAGAAACAGGTTTCGGTACGACCTTCCAAACGGCTGAAATTGAAGTGTATAATACATGGTTTTTCGGGATTCCGGGGTCTCGGAATAAAATTCTCCTGAAATCACATAGAAAGTTCCTCGGGTCGATAAAGCGGCCACGCAAAGTTTGAGCACCAACGGAAGACATTTGGGGTGCCGTGTGCCACAAACCAAAGATTCACCAAACTCGGATTATCGTGAAATATGTGTTAAAGCTCGTTATTTGAGGCCGAAATCGATCCGTTGATTCCTGAAATCGAACAGTTGATTCCTGAAATGAGCTCGGACGAGTGATTGAAAAACAAGGAGAAAAAGAAATAGGTCCGGTACGACCTTCCGAACGGCCAAATTGAATCAGTATAATACACGTTTTTTCTGGATTCCGGTCCCGAAAAAATTCTCCGAAATCACATAGAAAGTTCCTCGGGTGAGATAAAGCGGCCACGCAAAGTTTGAGCACCAACGAGAAGACATTTGGGGTGCCGGTGTGCCACAAACTAGCATTCGCCGAAACTCTGATTATCGTGAAAATGTGTTAAAACTCGTTATTTGAGGTCAAATCGAACAGTTGATTCCTGAAATCGAACAAAGTTGATTCCCGAATTGAGCTCGGACGCGTGATTGAAAAACAGGAGAAAAAGAAACAGGGTCCAATCGACCTTCCGAACGGTGAAATTTAAGTGTTATAATACACGGTTTTTGGATTCCGGTCCCGAACAAAATTCTCCGTAAATCACATAGAAAGTTCCTCGGGTCGGAAAAAGCGTACACGCAAAGTTTGAGCACCAACGGAAGACATTTGGGGGTGCCGGTGTGCCACAAACCAAAATTCGCCGAAACTCGGATTATCGTGAAAATGTGTTAAAGCTCGTTATTTGAGGCCGAAATCGAACAGTTGATTCCTCAAATCGAATAGGTTGATTTCGAAATGAGCTCGGACGCGTGATTAAAAAAAAAACAGGAAAAAAGAAACAGTTTCTGACGACCTTCCGAACGGGTGAAATTGAAGTGTATAATACATGGTTTTTCGGATTCCGGTCTCGAATAAAATTCTCCGGAAATCATATAGAAAGTTTCTCGGGTCAGATAAAGCGGCCACACAAAGTTTGAGCACCAACGGAAGACATTTGGGGGTGCCGGTGTGCCACAAAACCAAAGATTCGCTTCGGATTATCGTGAAATATGTGTTAAAGCTCGTTATTTGAGGTCAAATCGATCGAAGTTGATTCCTGAAATCGAACAGGTTGATTCCTGAAATGAGCTCGGACGGGTGATTGAAAAACAGGAGAAAAAGAAATAGGTCCGACGACCTTCCGAACGGCCGAAATTGAATCAGATAATACACGTTTTTTCTGGATTCCGGTCCCGAAAAAAATTCTCCGGAAATCACATAGAAAGTTCCTCGGGTGAGATAAAGCGGCCACGCAAAGTTTGAGCACCAACGGAAGACATTTGGGGGTGCCGGTGTGCCACAAACTAGCATTCGCCGAAACTCGGATTATCGTGAAAATGTGTTAAAACTCGTTATTTGAGGTCAAATCGAACAGTGGATTCCTGAAATCGAACAGTTGATTCTGAAATGAGCTCGGGCGCGTGATTGAAAAACAGAAGAAAAAGAAACAGGTTCCGAGTCTGACGACCTTTCGAACGGTACAAAATTGAAGTGTATAATACACGGTTTTTGGATTCGGTCCCGAATAAAATTTTCCGGAAATCACATAGAAAGTTCCTCGGGTCCGATAAAGCGGCCACGCAAAGTTTGAGCACCAACGGAAGACATTTGTGGGTGCCGGTGTGCCAAAACCAAAGATTCGCCGAAACTCCTGATTCCGTGAAAATGTGTTAAAGCTCATTATTTGAGGCTAAAATCGAACAAGTTGATTCCCGAATCGAACAGGTTGATTCTGAAATGAGCTCGACGCGTGATTGAAAAACAGGAGGAAAAAGAAACAGGGTCCAAGATGACCTTCCGAACGGCCAACTTTTTAAGTGTATAATACACGGTTTTTCGGGATTACGGGGTCCCGAACAAAATTCTACAAAATCACATAGAAAGTTCCTCGGGTCAAATAAAGCGGCCACGCAAAGTTTGAGCACAACCGGAAGACATTTGGGGTGCCGGTGTGCCACAAACTTGCATTCGCCGAAACTTCGATTATCGTGAAATATGTGTTGAGCTCGTTATTTGAGGCCGAAATCGATCCGTTGATTCCTGAAATCGAACAAGTTGATTCCTGAAATGAGCTCGGACGGGTGATTGAAAAACAGGAGAAAAAGAAATAGGGTCCGATTTACCTTCCGAACGGTTTGAAAATTGAAGTGTATAATACACGGTTTTTCGGGATTCCGGGGTCTCGGAATAAAATTTTCCGGAAATCATATAGAAAGTTTCTCGGGTTAGATAAAGCGGCCACACAAAGTTTGAGCACCAACGGAAGACATTTGGGGGTGCCGGTGTGCCACAAACCAAAGATTCGCCAAAACTCCGGATTATCGTGAAAAATGTGTTAAAGCTCGTTATTTGAGGCTGAAATCGAACAGGTTGATTCCTGAAATCAAACAGGTTGATTCCTTAAATGAGCTCGGACGCGTGGTTGAAAAACAGGGAGAAAAAGAAACAGGGTCCGGTACGATCTTCCGAACGGCTGAAATTGAAGTGTATAATACACGGTTATTCGGGATTCCGGGGTCCCGGAACAAAATTCTCCGGAAATCACATAGAAAGTTCCTCGGGCTAGATAAAGCGGCCACGCAAAGTTTGAGCACCAACGGAAGACATTTGGGGGTGCCGGTGTGCCACAAACTAGCATTCGCCAAAACTCGGATTATCGTGAAATATGTGTTAAAGCTCGTTATTTGAGGCTGAAATCGATCTGGTTGATTCCTGAAATCGAACAAAGTTGATTCTGAAATGAGCTCGGATGCGTGATTGAAAAACAGGGAGAAGAAGAAACAGGGTCCAGTACGACCTTCCGAACGGCTGAAATTTAAGTGTATAATACACGGTTTTTCGGGATTCCGTGGTCCCGGAACAAAATTCTCCGGAAATCACATAGAATTTTCCTCGGGTCAGATAAAGCGGCCACGCAAAGTTTTAGCACCAACGGAAGACATTTGGGGTGTGCGGTGTGCCACAAACCAAAGATTCGCCAAACTCCTGATTATCGTGAAAATGTGTTAAAGCTCGTTATTTGAGGCCGAAATCGAACAAAGATTCCTGAAATCGAATAGGGTGATTCCTGAAATGAGCTCGGACGCAAGATTAAAAAACAGGAGAAAAAGAAACAGTTTCTGACGACCTTCCGAACGGGCCAAAATTGAAGTGTATAATACATGGTTTTTCGGATTCCGGTCTCGGAATAAAATTCTCCGAAAATCACATAGAAAGTTCCTCGGGTCGATAAAGCGGCCACGCAAAGTTTGAGCACCAACGGAAGACATTTGGGGGTGCCGTGCCACAAACCAAAGATTCGCCGAAACTCGGATTATCATGAAATATGTGTTAAAGCTCGTTATTTGAGGTCGAAATCGATCTGTTGATTCCGAAATCGAACAGGTTGATTCCCGAAATGAGCTCGGACGAGTGATTGAAAAACAGGAGAAAAAGAAATAGGGTCCTCATTTACCTTCCGAACGGCCAAATTGAATTGTATAATACACGTTTTTCGGATTAGGGTCCCGAAAAAAATTCTCCGGAAATCACATAGAAAGTTCCTCGGGTGAGATAAAGCGGCCACGCAAAGTTTGAGCACCAACAGAAGACATTTGGGGGTGCCGGTGTGCCACAAACTAGCATTCGCCGAAACTCGGATTATCGTGAAAAATGTGTTAAAACTCGTTATTTGAGGCTGAAATCGAACAGGTTGATTCCTGAAATCGAACAGGTTGATTCCTGAATTGAGCTCGGACGCGTGATTGAAAACAGGAGAAAAAGAAACGAGGGTCCAAAGATTTACCTTCCGAAC
This sequence comes from Silene latifolia, assembly GCF_048544455.1. Lineage (NCBI taxonomy): Eukaryota > Viridiplantae > Streptophyta > Magnoliopsida > Caryophyllales > Caryophyllaceae > Silene > Silene latifolia. The sequence goes on along the minus strand of NC_133537.1, from coordinate 446,382 downwards.
TACCGAAATTTAAGTGTTATAATACACGGTTTTTTTCGGATTCCGGTCCCTAACAAAATTCTCCGTAAATCACATAGAAAGTTACTCGGGTCATAAAAAGAGGCCACGCAAAGTTTGAGCACCAACGAAGACATTTGGGGGTGCCGGTGTACAAACCAAAGATTCGCCAAAACTCGGATTATCGTGAAAATGTGTTAAAGCTTGTTATTTGAGGCTGAAATCGAACAGGTTGATTCCTGAAATCGAATAGGTTGATTCCTGAAATGAGCTCGGACGCGTGATTAAAAAACAGGGAAAAAAAGAAACAGGTTTCGGTACGACCTTCCGAACGGCTGAAATTGAAGTGTATAATACACGGTTTTTCGGGATTCCGGGGTCTCGGAATAAAATTCTCCGGAAATCATATAGAAAGTTTCTCGGGTCAGATAAAGCGGCCACACAAAGTTTGAGCACCAACGGAAGACATTTGGGGTGTGGGCGTGCCAAAACCAAAGATTCGCCGAAACTCGGATTATCGTGAAAAATGTGTTAAAGCTCGTTATTTAGGCTGAAATCGAACAGTTGATTCCTGAAATCGAACAGGTTGATTCCTGAAATGAGCTCGGACGCGTGGTTGAAAAACAGGAGAAAAAGAAACGAGGGTCCGTGCGATCTTCCGAACTACCAAATTGAAGTGTATAATACACGGTTATTCGGGATTCCGGGGTCCCGAAACAAAATTCTCCGGAAATCACATAGAAAGTTTCTCGGGCTAGATAAAGCGGCCACGCAAAGTTTGAGCACCAACGGAAGACATTTGGGGGTGCCGGTGTGCCACAAACTAGCATTCGCCGAAACTCGGATTATCGTGAAATATGTGTTAAAGCTCGTTATTTGAGGCTGAAATCGATCTGGTTGATTCCTGAAATCGAACAGGTTGATTCCTGAAATGAGCTCGGATGCGTGATTGAAAAACAGGGAGAAGAAGAAACAGGGTCCAGTACGACCTTCCGAACGGCTGAAATTTAAGTGTATAATACACGGTTTTTCGGGATTCCGTGGTCCCGGAACAAAATTCTCCGGAAATCACATAGAAAGTTCCTCGGGTCAGATAAAGCGGCCACGCAAAGTTTGAGCACCAACGGAAGACATTTGTGGGTGCCGGTGTGCCACAAACCAGCATTCGCCGAAACTCGGATTACCGTGAAAAATGTGTTAAAGCTCATTATTTGAGGCTGAAATCGAACAAGTTGATTCCTGAAATCGAACAGGTTGATTCCTGAAATGAGCTCGGACGCAAGATTGAAAAACAGGGAGAAAAAGAAACAGGGTCCAGTACGACCTTCCGAACGGCTGAAATTTAAGTGTTATAATACACGGTTTTTCTAGGATTCCTCGGTCCCGAACAAAATTCTCGAAAATCACATAGAATGTTCCTCGGGTCAGATAAAGCGGCCACGCAAAGTTTGAGCACCAACGGAAGACATTTGGGGGTGCCGGTGTGCCACAAACCAACATTCGCCGAAACTCGGATTATCGTGAAAAATGTGTTAAAGCTCGTTATTTGAGGCTGAAATCGAACAGGTTGATTCCTGAAATCGAATAGGTTGATTCCTGAAATGAGCTCGGACGCGTGATTAAAAAACAGGGAAAAAAAGAAACAGGTTTCGGTACGGCCTTCCGAACGGCTGAAATTGAAGTGTATAATACATGGTTTTTCGGGATTCCGGGGTCTCGGAATAAAATTCTCCGTAAATCATACAGAAAGTTTCTCGGGTCAGATAAAGCGGCCACACAAAGTTTGAGCACCAACGGAAGACATTTGGGGGTGCCGGTGTGCCACAAACCAACATTCGCCGAAACTCGGATTATCGTGAAATATGTGTTAAAGATCGTTATTTGAGGCTGAAATCGATCTGGTTGATTCCTGAAATCGAACAGGTTGATTCCTGAAATGAGCTCGGACGGGTGATTGAAAAACAGGGAGAAAAAGAAATAGGGTCCGGTACGACCTTCCGAACGGCTGAAATTGAATTGTATAATACACGTTTTTTCGGGATTCCGGGGTCCCGAAAAAAAATTCTCCGGAAATCACATAGAAAGTTCCTCGGGTGAGATAAAGCGGCCACGCAAAGTTTGAGCACCAACGGAAGACATTTGGGGGTGCCGGTGTGCCACAAACTAGCATTCGCCGAAACTCGGATTATCGTGAAAAATGTGTTAAAACTCGTTATTTGAGGCTGAAATCGAACAGGTTGATTCCTGAAATCGAACAGGTTGATTCCTGAAATGAGCTCGGACGCGTGATTGAAAAACAGGGAGAAAAAGAAACAGGGTCCAAGATCGACCTTCCGAACGGCAAAATTTAAGTGTTATAATACACGGTTTTTCGGGATTCCGGGGTCCCGGAACAAAATTCTCCATAAATCACATAGAAAGTTCCTCGGGTCAGAAAAAGCGGCCACGCAAAGTTTGAGCACCAACGGAAGACATTTGGGGGTGCCGGTGTGCCACAAACCAGCATTCGCCGAAACTCGGATTATCGTGAAAATGTGTTAAAGCTCGTTATTTGAGGCTGAAATCGAACAGGTTGATTCCTGAAATCGAATAGGTTGATTTCTGAAATGAGCTCGGACGCGTGATTAAAAAACAGGGAAAAAAAGAAACAGGTTTCGGTACGACCTTCCGAACGGCTGAAATTGAAGTGTATAATACATGGTTTTTCGGGATTCCGGGGTCTCGGAATAAAATTCTCCGGAAATCATATAGAAAGTTTCTCGGGTCAGATAAAGCGGCCACACAAAGTTTGAGCTCCAACGGAAGACATTTGGGGGTGCCGGTGTGCCACAAACTTGCATTCGCCGAAACTCGGATTATCGTGAAATATGTGTTAAAGCTCGTTATTTGAGGCTGAAATCGATCTGGTTGATTCCTGAAATCGAACAGGTTGATTCCTGAAATGAGCTCGGACGGGTGATTGAAAAACAGGGAGAAAAAGAAATTGGGTCCGGTACGACCTTCCGAACGGCTGAAATTGAAGTGTATAATACACGGTTTTTCGGGATTCCGGGGTCTCGGAATAAAATTTTCCGGAAATCATATAGAAAGTTTCTCGGGTCAGATAAAGCGGCAATACAAAGTTTGAGCACCAACGGAAGACATTTGGGGGTGCCGGTGTGCCACAAACCAGCATTCGCCGAAACTCGGATTATCGTGAAAAATGTGTTAAAGCTCGTTATTTGAGGCTGAAATCGAACAGGTTGATTCCTGAAATCAAACAGGTTGATTCCTGAAATGAGCTCGGACGCGTGGTTGAAAAACAGGGAGAAAAAGAAACAGGGTCCGGTACGATCTTCCGAACGGCTGAAATTTAAGTGTATAATACACACGGTTATTCGGGATTCCGGGGTCCCGGAACAAAATTCTCCGGAAATCACATAGAAAGTTCCTCGGGCTAGATAAAGCGGCCACGCAAAGTTTGAGCACCAACGGAAGACATTTGGGGGTGCCGGTGTGCCACAAACTAGCATTCGCCAAAACTCGGATTATCGTGAAATATGTGTTAAAGCTCGTTATTTGAGGCTGAAATCGATCTGGTTGATTCCTGAAATCGAACAGGTTGATTCCTGAAATGAGCTCGGATGCGTGATTGAAAAACAGGGAGAAGAAGAAACAGGGTCCAGTACGACCTTCCGAACGGCTGAAATTTAAGTGTATAATACACGGTTTTTCGGGATTCCGTGGTCCCGGAACAAAATTCTCCGGAAATCACATAGAATGTTCCTCGGGTCAGATAAAGCGGCCACGCAAAGTTTGAGCACCAACGGAAGACATTTGGGGGTGTCGGTGTGCGAAAACCAAAGATTCGCCGAACTCGATTATCGTGAAAATGTGTTAAAGCTCGTTATTTGAGGCTGAAACCGAACAGGTTGATTCCTGAAATCGAATAGGTTGATTCCTGAAATGAGCTCGAACGCGTGATTAAAAAACAGGGAAAAAAAGAAACAGGTTTCGGTACGACCTTCCGAACGGCTGAAATTGAAGTGTATAATACACGGTTTTTCGGGATTCCGGGGTCTCGGAATAAAATTCTCCGGAAATCATATAGAAAGTTTCTCGGGTCAGATAAAGCGGCCACACAAAGTTTGAGCACCAACGGAAGACATTTGGGAGTGCCGGTGTGCCACAAACCAGCATTCGCCGAAACTCGGATTATCGTGAAAAATGTGTTAAAGCTCGTTATTTGAGGCTGAAATCGAACAGGTTGATTCCTGAAATCAAACAAGTTGATTCCTGAAATGAGCTCGGACGCGTGATTGAAAAAGAGGGAGAAAAAGAAACAGGGTCAGGTACGATCTTCCGAACGGCTGAAATTGAAGTGTATAATACACGGTTTTTCGGGATTCCGGGGTCCCGGAACAAAATTCTCCGGAAATCACATAGAAAGTTCCTCGGGTTAGATAAAGCGGCCACGCAAAGTTTGAGCACCAACGGAAGACATTTGGGGGTGCCGGTGTGCCAGAAACCAGCATTCGCCGAAACTCGGATTATCGTGAAAAATGTGATAAAGCTCGTTATTTGAGGCCAAATCGAACAGTTGATTCCGAAATCAAACAAAGGTTGATTCCTGAAATGAGCTCGGATGCGTAATTGAAAAACAGGAGAACAAGAAATAGGGTCCTAGACGACCTTCCAAACGGCCGAAATTGAAGTGTATAATACACGGTTTTTCGATTCGTGGTCCCGGAATAAAATTCTCCGTAAATCACATAGAAAGTTCCTCGGGTTTGATAAAGCGGCCACACAAAGTTTGAGCACCAACGGAAGACATTTGGGGTGCTTGCGGTGTGCCTGAAACCAAAGATTCGCCGAAACTTGGATTATCGTGAAAATGTGTTAAAGCTCGTTATTTGAGGTGAAAATCGAACGAGTTGATTTCTCAATCGAACAGTTGATTCCTGAAATGAGCTCGGATGCGTGATTGAAAAACAAGGAGAAGAAGAAACAGGGTCCAAGATTTACCTTCCGAACGGCTGAAATTTAAGTGTATAATACACGGTTTTTCGGGATTCCGGTGTCCCGGAACAAAATTCTCCGGAAATCACATAGAAAGTTCCTCGGGTCAGATAAAGCGTCCACGCAAAGTTTGAGCACCAACGGAAGACATTTGGGGGTGCCGTTATGCCACAAACTAGCATTCGCCGAAACTCGGATTATCGTGAAATATGTATTAAAGCTCGTTATTTGAGGCTGAAATCGATCTGGTTGATTCCTGAAATCGAACAGGTTGATTCCTGAAATGATCTCGGATGCGTGATTGAAAAACAGGGAGGAGAAGAAACAGGGTCCAGTACGACCTTCCGAACGGCTGAAATTTAAGTGTATAATACACGGTTTTTCGGGATTTCGGGGTCTCGGAATAAAATTCTCCGGAAATCATATAGAAAGTTCCTCGGGTCAGATAAAGCGGCCACAGAAAGTTTGAGCACCAACGGAAGACATTTGGGGGTGCCGGTGTGCCACAAACCAGCATTCGCCGAAACTCGGATTATTGTGAAAATGTGTTAAAACTCGTTATTTGAGGCTGAAATCGAACAGGTTGATTCCTGAAATGAGCTTGGACGCGTGATTGAAAAACAGGGAGAAAAAGAAATAGGGTCCGGTACGACCTTCCGAACGGCTGAAATTGAAGTGTATAATACACGGTTTTTCGGGATTCTGGGGTCCCGGAACAAAATTTTCCGGAAATCACATAGAAAGTTCCTCGGGTCAGATAAAGCGGCCACGCAAAGTTTGAGCACCAACGTAAGACATTTGGGGGTGCCGGTGTGCCACAAACCATCATTCGCCGAAACTCGGATTACCGTGAAAAATGTGTTAAAGCTCATTATTTGAGGCTGAAATCGAACAGGTTGTTTCCCGAAATCGAACAGGTTGATTCCTGAAATGAGCTCGGACGCGTGATTGAAAAACAGGGTGAAAAAGAAACAGGTCCTGTATTTACCTTCCGAACGGCTGAAATTGAAGTGTATAATACACGGTTTTTGGGATTCCGGTCCCGAACAAAATTATCCAGAAATCACATAGAAAGTTTCTCGGGTCAGATAAAGCAGCCACACAAAGTTTGAGCACCAACGGAAGACATTTGGGGGTGCCGTTATGCCACAAACTAGCATTCGCCGAAACTCGGATTATCGTGAAATATGTGTTAAAGCTCGTTATTTGAGGTCGAAATCGATCCGGTTGATTCCTCGAAATCGAACAAAGTTGATTACGAAATGAGCTCGGATGCGTGATTGAAAAACAGGGAGAAGAAGAAACAGGGTCCAGTACGACTATCCGAACGGCTGAAATTTAAGTGTATAATACACGGTTTTTCGGGATTCTGGGGTCCCGGAACAAAATTCTCCAGAAATCACATAGAAAGTTCCTCGGGTAAGAAAAAGTGGCCACGCAAAGTTTGAGCACCAACAGAAGACATTTGGGGGTGCCGGTGTGCCACAAACCAGCATTCACCGAAACTCGGATTATCGTGAAAATGTGTTAAAGCTCGTTATTTGAGGCTGAAATCGAACAGGTTGATTCCTGAAATTGAATAGGTTGATTCCTGAAATGAGCTCGGACGCGTGATTAAAAAACAGGGAAAAAAAGAAACAGGTTTCGGTATGACCTTCCGAACGGCTGAAATTGAAGTGTATAATACACGGTTTTTCGGGATTCCTGGGTCTCGGAATAAAATTCTCCGAAAATCATAAAGAAAGTTCCTCGGGTCAGATAAAGCGGCCACACAAAGTTTGAGCAACAACGGAAGACATTTGGGGGTGCCGGTGTGCCACAAACCAGCATTCGCCGAAACTCGGATTATCGTGAAAAATGTGATAAAGCTCGTTATTTGAGGCTGAAATCGAACAGGTTGATTCCTGAAATCAAACAGGTTGATTCCTGAAATGAGCTCGGATGCGTAATTGAAAAACAGGGAGAACAAGAAATAGGGTCCGGTACGACCTTCCAAACGGCTGAAATTGAAGTGTATAATACACGGTTTTTCGGATTCCGTGGTCCCGGAACAAAATTCTCCGGAAATCACATAGAAAGTTCCTCGGGTCAGATAAAGCGGCCACGCAAAGTTTGAGCACCAACGGAAGACATTTGGGGGTGCCGGTGTGCCACAAACCATCATTCGCGAAACTCGGATTACCGTGAAAATGTGTTAAAGCTCATTATTTGAGGCTGAAATCGAACAGGTTGATTCCTGAAATCGAACAGGTTGATTCCTGAAATGAGCTCGGATGCGTGATTGAAAAACAAGGAGAAGAAGAAACAGGGTCCAGTACGACCTTTCGAACGGCTGAAATTTAAGTGTATAATACACGGTTTTTCGGGATTCCGGTGTCCCGGAACAAAATTCTCCGGAAATCACATAGAAAGTTCCTCGGGTCAGATAAAGCGTCCACGCAAAGTTTGAGCACCAACGGAAGACATTTGGTGGTGCCGTTATGCCACAAACTAGCATTCGCCGAAACTCGGATTATCGTGAAATATGTGTTAAAGCTCGTTATTTGAGGCTGAAATCGATCTGGTTGATTCCTGAAATCGAACAGGTTGATTCCTGAAATGAGCTCGGATGCGTGATTGAAAAACAGGGAGGAGAAGAAACAGGGTCCAAGATTTACCTTCCGAACGGCTGAAATTTAAGTGTATAATACACGGTTTTTCGGGATTTCGGGGTCCCGGAACAAAATTCTCCAGAAATCACATAGAAAGTTCCTCGGGTCAGATAAAACGGTCACGCAAATTTTGAGCACCAACGGAAGACATTTGGGGGTGTCGGTGTGCCACAAACCAGCATTCGCCGAAACTCGGATTATCGTGAAAAATGTGATAAAGCTCGTTATTTGAGGCTGAAATCGAATAGGTTGATTCCTGAAATGAGCTCGGACGCGTGATTAAAAAACAGGGAAAAAAAGAAACAGGTTTCGGTACGACCTTCCGAACGGCTGAAATTGAAGTGTATAATACACGGTTTTTCGGGATTCCGGGGTCTCGGAATAAAATTCTCCGGAAATCATATAGTAAGTTTCTCGGGTCAGATAAAGCGGCCACACAAAGTTTGAGCACCAACGGAAGACATTTGGGGGTGCCGGTGTGCCACAAACCAGCATTCGCCGAAACTCGGATTATCGTGAAAATGTGTTAAAGCTCGTTATTTGAGGCTGAAATCGAACAGGTTGATTCCTGAAATCGAACAGGTTGATTCCTGAAATGAGCTCGGACGCGTGATTAAAAACAGGGAAAAAAGAAACAGGTTTCGATACGACCTTCCGAACGGCCGAAATTGAAGTGTATAATACACGGTTTTTCGGGATTCCGGTCCCTAACAAAATTATCCAGAAATCACATAGAAAGTTCCTCGGGTCAGATAAAGCAGCCACACAAAGTTTGAGCACCAACGGAAGACATTTGGGGGTGCCGTTATGCCACAAACTAGCATTCGCCGAAACTCGGATTATCGTGAAATATGTGTTAAAGCTCGTTATTTGAGGCTGAAATCGATCTGGTTGATTCCTGAAATCGAACAGGTTGATTACTGAAATGAGCTCGGATGCGTGATTGAAAAACAGGAGAAGAAGAAACAGGGTCCAAGATTTACTATCCGAACGGGCCGAAATTTAAGTGTATAATACACGGTTTTTCGGGATTCAGGGTCCCGGAACAAAATTCTCCGTAAATCACATAGAAAGTTCCTCGGGTCGAAAAAAGTGGCCACGCAAAGTTTGAGCACCAACGAGAAGACATTTGGGGGTGCCGGTGTGCCAAAACCAAAGATTCACCGAAACTCGGATTATCGTGAAAAATGTGTTAAAGCTCGTTATTTGAGGTCAAAATCGAACAAAGTTGATTCCTGAAATTGAATAGGTTGATTCCTGAAATGAGCTCGGACGCGTGATTAAAAAACAGGGAAAAAAAGAAACAGGTTTCGGTACGACCTTCCGAACGGCTGAAATTGAAGTGTATAATACACGGTTTTTCGGGATTCCAGGCTCCCGGAACAAAATTCTCCGGAAATCACATAGAAAGTTCCTAGGGTTAGATAAAGCGGCCACGCAAAGTTTGAGCACCAACGGAAGATATTTGGGGGTGCCGGTGTGCCATAAACAAACATTTGCCGAAACTAGGATTATCGTGAAAAATGTGATAAAGCTCGTTATTTGAGGCTGAAATCGAACAGGTTGATTCCTGAAATCAAACAGGTTGATTCCTGAAATGAGCTCGGATGCGTAATTGAAAAACAGGGAGAAAAAGAAATAGGGTCCGGTACGACCTTCCGAACGGCTGAAATTGAAGTGTATAATACACGGTTTTTCGGATTCCGTGGTCCCGGAACAAAATTCTCCGGAAATCACATAGAAAGTTCCTCGGGTCAGATAAAGCGGCCACGCAAAGTTTGAGCACCAACGGAAGACATTTGGGGTGCCGGTGTGCCACAAACCAGCATTCGCCGAAACTCGGATTACCGTGAAAAATGTGTTAAAGCTCATTATTTGAGGCTGAAATCGAACAGGTTGATTCCTGAAATCGAATAGGTTGATTCCTGAAATGAGCTCGGACGCATGATTGAAAAACAGGGAGAAAAAAAAAACAGTGTCCGGTACGACCTACCGAACGGCTGAAATTGAAGTGTATACACGGTTTTTCGGGATTCCGGAGTCCCGGAACAAAATTATCCAGAAATCACATAGAAAGTTCCTCGGGTCAGATAAAGCGGCCACACAAAGTTTGAGCACCAACAGAAGACATTTGGGGGTGCCGTTATGCCACAAACTAGCATTCGGCGAAACTCGGATTATCGTGAAATATGTGTTAAAGCTCGTTATTTGAGGCTGAAATCGATCTGGTTGATTCCTGAAATCGAACAGGTTGATTCCTAAAAAGAGCTCGGACGCGTGATTGAAAAACTGGGGGAAAAAGAAACAGGTTCTGGTACGACCTTCCGAACGGCTGAAATTAAAGTGTATAATACACGGTTTTTCGGGGTGCCGAAATAAAATTCTCCGGAAATCACATAGAAAATTCCTCGGGTCAGATAAAGCGGCCTCGCAAAGTTTGAGCACCAACGGAAGACATTTGGGGGTGCCGGTGTGCCACAAACCAGCATTCGCCGAAACTCGGATTATCGTGAAAAATGTGTTAAAGCTCGTTATTTGAGTCTGAAATCGAACAGGTTGATTCATCAAACAGGTTGATTCCTGAAATCGAACAGGTTGATTCGTGAAATGAGCTCGGACGTGTGATTGAAAAACAGGGAGAAAAAGAAACAGGTTCCGGTACAACCTTCCGAACGGCTGAAATTGAAATGTATAATAAACGGTTTTTCGGTATTCCGTGGTCCCGGAACAAAATTATCCGGAAATCACATAGAACGTTCCTCGGGTCTGATAAAGCGGCCACGCAAATTTTGAACACCAACGGAAGACATTTGGGGGTGCCGGTGTGCCCTGAAACCAAAGATTCGCCGAAACTCGGATTATCGTGAAAAATGTGTTAAAACTCGTTATTTGAGGCTGAAATCGAACAGTTGATTCCTGAAATCGAACAGGTTGATTCCTGAAAAGAGCTCGACGCGTGATTGAAAAACAGGGGGAAAAAGAAACAGGTTCCGGTACGACCTTCCGAACGGCTGAAATTGAAGTGTATAATACACGGTTTTTCGGGATTCCGGGGTCCCGGAACAAAATTGTCCGGAAATCACATAGAAAGTTCCTCGGGTCAGATAAAGCGGCCACGCAAAGTTTGAGCACCAACGGAAAACATTTGGGGATGCCGGTGTGCCACAAACCAGCATTCGCCGAAACTCGGATTATCGTGAAAAATGTGTTAAAGCTCGTTATTTGGATCAAATCGAACAGGTTGATTCCTGAAAAGAGCTCGGACGCGTGATTGAAAAACAGGGGGAAAAAGAAACGGGTTCCGGTACGACCTTCCGAACGGCTGAAATTGAAGTGTATAATACACGGTTTTTCGGATTCCGGTCCCTTTAATAAAATTCTCCGGAAATCACATAGAAAGTTCCTCGGGTCAGATAAAGCGGCCACGCAAAGTTTGAGCACCAACGGAAGACATTTGGAGGTGCCGGTGTGCCACAAACCAGCATTCGCCGAAACTCGGATTATCGTGAAAAATGTGTTAAAGCTCGTTATTTGAGGCTGAAATCGAACAGGTTGATTCCTAAAATCGAACAGGTTGATTCCTGAAAAGAGCTCAGACGCGTGATTGAAAAACAGGGGGAAAAAGAAACAGTTCCTAGATTTACGACCTTCCGAACGGCTGAAATTGAAGTGTATAATACACGGTTTTTCGGGATTCCAGGGTCCCGGAACAAAATTCTCCGGAAATCACATAGAAAGTTTCTCGGGTCAGATAAAGCGGCCACGCAAAGTTTGAGCACCAACGGAAAACATTTGGGGATACCGGTGTGCCACAAACCAGCATTCGCCGAAACTCGGATTATCGTGAAAAATGTGATAAAGCTCGTTATTTGAGGTTGAAATCGAATAGGTTGATTCCTGAAATGAGCTCGGACGCGTGATTAAAAAACAGGGAAAAAAAGAAACAGGTTTCGGTACGACCTTCCGAACGGCTGAAATTGAAGTGTATAATACACGGTTTTTCGGGATTCCGGGGTCTCGGAATAAAATTCTCCGGAAATCATATAGAAAGTTTCTCGGGTCAGATAAAGCGGCCACACAAAGTTTGAGCACCAACGGAAGACATTTGGGGGTGCCGGTGTGCCACAAACCAGCATTCGCCGAAACTCGGATTATCGTGAAAATGTGTTAAAGCTCATTATTTGAGGCTGAAATCGAACAGGTTGATTCCTGAAATCGAACAGGTTGATTCCTGAAATGAGCTCGGACGCGTGATTGAAAAACAGGGTGAAAAAGAAACAGGGTCCGGTACGTTCTTCCGAACGGCTGAAATTGAAGTGTATAATACACGGTTTTTCGGGATTCCGGGGTCCCGGAACAAAATTATCCAGAAATCACATAGAAAGTTCCTCGGGTCAGATAAAGCAGCCACACAAAGTTTGAGCACCAACGGAAGACATTTGGGGGTGCCGTTATGCCACAAACTAGCATTCGCCGAAACTCGGATTATCGTGAAATATGTGTTAAAGCTCGTTATTTGAGGCTGAAATCGATCTGGTTGATTCCTGAAATCGAACAGGTTGATTACTGAAATGAGCTCGGATGCGTGATTGAAAAACAGGGAGAAGAAGAAACAGGGTCCAGTACGACTATCCGAACGGCTGAAATTTAAGTGTATAATACACGGTTTTTCGGGATTCTGGGGTCCCGGAACAAAATTCTCCAGAAATCACATAGAAAGTTCCTCGGGTCAGAAAAAGTGGCCACGCAAAGTTTGAGCACCAACAAGACATTTGGGGTGCCGTGTGCCACAAAAACCAAAGATTCACCGAAACTCGGATTATCGTGAAAATGTGTTAAAGCTCGTTATTTGAGGCTGAAATCGAACAGGTTGATTCCTGAAATTGAATAGGTTGATTCCTGAAATGAGCTCGGACGCGTGATTAAAAAACAGGGAAAAAAAGAAACAGGTTTCGTTACGACCTTCCGAACGGCTGAAATTGAAGTGTATAATACACGGTTTTTCGGGATTCCTGGGTCTCGGAATAAAATTCTCCGGAAATCATATAGAAAGTTCCTCGGGTCAGATAAAGCGGCCACACAAAGTTTGAGCAACAACGGAAGACATTTGGGGGTGCCGGTGTGCCACAAACCAGCATTCGCCGAAACTCGGATTATCGTGAAAAATGTGTTAAAACTCGTTATTTGAGGCAGAAATCGAACAGGTTGATTCCTGAAATCAAACAGGTTGATTCCTGAAATGAGCTCGGACGCGTGATTGAAAAACAGGGAGAAAAAGAAACAGGGTCCGGTACGATCTTCCGAACGGGTGAAATTGAAGTGTATAATACACGGTTTTTCGGGATTCCGGGCTCCCGGAACAAAATTCTCCGGAAATCACATAGAAAGTTCCTAGGGTTAGATAAAGCGGCCACGCAAAGTTTGAGCACCAACGGAAGATATTTGGGGGTGCCGGTGTGCCATAAACAAACATTCGCCGAAACTAGGATTATCGTGAAAAATGTGATAAAGCTCGTTATTTGAGGCTGAAATCGAACAGGTTGATTCCTGAAATCAAACAAAGTTGATTCCAAAATGAGCTCGGATGCGTAATTGAAAAACAGGAGAAAAAGAAATAGGGTCCTGATTACGACCTTCCGAACTACCAAATTGAAGTGTATAATACACGGTTTTGGATTCCGTGGTCCCTGAACAAAATTCTCCGTAAATCACATAGAAAGTTCCTCGGGTCTGATAAAGCGGCCACGCAAAGTTTGAGCACCAACGGAAGACATTTGGGGTGCCGGTGTGCCACAAACCAAAGATTCGCCGAAACTCGGATTCACCGTGAAAAATGTGTTAAAGCTCATTATTTGAGGTCAAATCGAACAAAGATTCCTGAAATCGAATAGGTTGATTCCTGAAATGAGCTCGGACGCGTGATTGAAAAACAGGGAAAAAGAAACGATCCCTAAGTCGACCTTCCGAACGGCTGAAATTGAAGTGTATACACGGTTTTTCGGGATTCCGGGGTCCCGGAACAAAATTATCCAGAAATCACATAGAAAGTTCCTCGGGTCAGATAAAGCGGCCACACAAAGTTTGAGCACCAACAGAAGACATTTGGGGGTGCCCTTATGCCACAAACTAGCATTCGCCGAAACTCGGATTATCGTGAAATATGTGTTAAAGCTCGTTATTTGAGGCTGAAATCGATCTGGTTGATTCCTGAAATCGAACAGGTTGATTCCTGAAAAGAGCTCGGACGCGTGATTGAAAAACTGGGGGAAAAAGAAACAGGTTCTGGTACGACCTTCCGAACGGCTGAAATTACAGTGTATAATACACGGTTTTTCGGGGTGCCGAAATAAAATTCTCCGGAAATCACATAGAAAATTCCTCGGGTCAGATAAAGCGGCCTCGCAAAGTTTGAGCACCAACGGAAGACATTTGGGGGTGCCGGTGTGCCACAAACCAGCATTCGCCGAAAGTCGGATTATCGTGAAAAATGTGTTAAAGCTCGTTATTTGAGTCTGAAATCGAACAGGTTGATTCCTGAAATCAAACAGGTTGATTCCTGAAATCGAACAGGTTGATTCGTGAAATGAGCTCGGACGTGTGATTGAAAAACAGGGAGAAAAAGAAACAGGTTCGATGCGACCTTCCGAACTACAAATTGAAATGTATAATAAACGGTTTTTCGGTATTCCGTGGTCCCGAACAAAATTCTCCGGAAATCACATAGAACGTTCCTCGGTCGATAAAGCGGCCACGCAAATTTTGAACACCAACGGAAGACATTTGGGGGTGCCGGTGTGCCAAAACCAAAGATTCGCAAACTCGGATTATCGTGAAAAATGTGTTAAAACTCGTTATTTGAGGCTTGAAATCGAACAGTTGATTCCCAAATCGAACAAAGGTTGATTCTGAAAAGAGCTCGGACGCGTGATTGAAAAACGGGGGTAAAAGAAACAGGTTCCGATTTACCTTCCGAACGGCTCAAATTGAAGTGTATAATACACGGTTTCGGGATTCCAGGGTCCCGAACAAAATTGTCCGAAATCACATAGAAAGTTCCTCGGGTCAGATAAAGCGGCCACGCAAAGTTTGAGCACCAACGAAAAACATTTGGGGATGCCGGTGTGCCACAAACCAAAGATTCGCAAAACTCGGATTATCGTGAAAAATGTGTTAAAGCTCGTTATTTGGGGCTGAAATCGAACAGGTTGATTCCTGAAAAGAGATCGGACGCGTGATTGAAAAACAGGGGGAAAAAGAAACGGGTTCCGGTACGACCTTCCGAACGGCTGAAATTAAAGTGTATAATACACGGTTTTTCGGGATTCCGGGGTCCCGGAATAAAATTCTCTGGAAATCACATAGAAAGTTCCTCGGGTCAGATAAAGCGGCCACGCAAAGTTTGAGCATCAACGGAAGACATTTGGGGGTGCCGGTGTGCCACAAACCAGCATTCGCCGAAACTCGGATTATCGTGAAAAATGTGTTAAAGCTCGTTATTTGAGGCTGAAATCGAACAGGTTGATTCCTAAAATCGAACAGGTTGATTCCTGAAAAGAGCTTAGACGCGTGATTGAAAAACAGGGGGAAAAAGAAACAGTTCCTGACGACCTTCCGAACGACTGAAATTGAAGTGTATAATACACGGTTTTTTCGGATTCCGGGTCCCGAATAAAATTTTCTGAAATCACATAGAAAGTTCCTCGGGTCGATAAAGCGGCCACGCAAAGTTTGAGCACCAACGGAAGACATTTGGGGGTGCCGGTGTGCCACAAACCAGCATTCGCCGAAACTCGGATTATCGTGAAAAATGTGTTAAAGCTCGATATATGAGGCTGAAGTCGAACAGGTTGATTCCTGAAATCGAACAGGTTGATTCCTGAAATGAAATCGGACGGGTGATTGAAAAACAGGGAGAAAAAGAAATAGGGTCCGGTACGACCTTCCGAACGGCTGAAATTGAAGTGTATACTACACGGTTTTTCGGGATTCCGGGATCCTGAAATAAAATTATCCGGAAATCACATAGAAAGTTCCTCGGGTCAGATAAAGCGGCCACGCAAAGTTTGAGCACCAACGGAAGACATTTGGGGCTGCCGGTGTGCCACAAACCAAAGATTCGCCAAACTCGGATTATCGTGAAAAATGTGTTAAAGCTCGTTATTTGGGGTAAATCGAACAAAGTTGATTCCTGAAATCGAACAAAGGTTGATTCCCGAAATGAGCTCGGACGCGTGATTGAAAAACAGGGGGAAAAAGAAACAGGTTCCGGTACGACCTTCCGAACGGCTGAAATTGAAGTGTATAATACACGGTTTTTCGGGGTTCCGAGGTCCCGGAACAAAATTCTCCGGAAATCACATAGAAAGTTTCTCGGGTCAGATAAAGCGGCCACGCAAAGTTTGAGCACCAACGGAAAACATTTGGGGATGCCGGTGTGCCACAAACCAGCATTCGCCAAAACTCGGATTATCGTGAAAAATGTGTTAAAGCTCGTTATTTGGGGCTGAAATCGAACAGGTTGATTCCTGAAAAGAGCTCGGACGCGTGATTGAAGAAACGGGTTCCGGTACGACCTTCTGAACGGCTGAAATTGAAGTGTATAATACACGGTTTTTCGGGATTCCGGGGTCCCGGAATAAAATTCTCTGGAAATCACATAGAAAGTTCCTCGGGTCAGATAAAGCGGCCACGCAAAGTTTGAGCACCAACGGAAGACATTTGGGGGTGCCGGTGTGCTACAAACCAGCATTCGCCGAAACTCGGATTATCGTGAAAAATGTGTTAAAGCTCGTTATTTGAGGCTGAAATCGAAGAGGTTGATTCCTGAAATCGAACAGGTTGATTCCTAAAATATGCTCGGACGCGTGATTAAAAAACAGGGAGAAAAAGAAACAGGTTCCGGTACGACCTTCCGAACGGCTGAAATTGAAGTGTATAATACACGGTTTTTCGGGATTCCGGGGTCCCGAAATAAAATTATCCGGAAATCACATAGAAAGTTCCTCGGGTCAGATAAAGCGGCCACGCAAAGTTTGAGCACCAACGGAAGACATTTGGGGGGTGTGCCACAAACCAGCATTCTCCGAAACTCGGATTATCGTGAAAAATGTGTTAAAGCTCGATATTTGAGGCTGAAATCGAACAGGTTGATTCCTGAAATCAAACAGGTTGATTCCTGAAATTTGCTCGGACGCGTGATTGAAAAACAGGGAGAAAAAGAAACAGGTTCCGGTACGACCTTCCGAACGGCTGAAATTGAAGTGTATAATACACGGTTTTTCGGGATTCCGGGATCCCGAAATAAAATTATCCGGAAATCACATAGAAAGTTCCTCGGGTCATATAAAGCGGCCACGCAAAGTTTGAGCACCAACGGAAGACATTTGGGGGTGCCGGCAGTGCCTGAAACCAAAGATTCGCGAAACTCGGATTATCGTGAAAAATGTGTTAAAGCTCTATATTTGGGACTGAAATCGAACAGGTTGATCCCTGAAATCGAACAGGTTGATTCCTGAAAAGAGCTCGCACGCGTGATTGAAAAACTGGGGGAAAAAGAAACAGGTTCTGGTACGACCTTCCGAACGGCTGAAATTAAAGTGTATAATACACGGTTTTTCGGGGTCCCAAAATAAAATTCACCGAAATCCCATAGAAAATTCCTCGGTCGATATAAAGTGGCCACGCAAAGTTTATGCACCAACGGAAGACATTTGGGGGTGCCGGTGTGCCGAAAACCAGCATTCGCCGAAACTCGGATTATCGTGAAAAATGTGTTAAAGCTCGTAATTTGAGGCTGAAATCGAACAGGTTGATTCCTGAAATCGAACAGGTTGATTCGTGAAATGAGCTCGGACGCGTGATTGAAAAACAGGGAGAAAAAGAAACAGGTTCCGGTACGACCTTCCGAACGGCTGAAATTGAAATGTATAATAAACGGTTTTTCGGGATTCCGTGGTCCCGGAACAAAATTCTCCGGAAATCACATAGAACGTTCCTCGGGTCAGATAAAGCGTCCACGCAAATTTTGAACACCAACGGAAGACATTTGGGGGTGCCGGTGTGCCACAAACCAAAGATTCGCGAAACTCGGATTATCGTGAAAATGTGTTAAAACTCGTTATTTGAGGTGAAATCGAACAAAGGTTGATTCCTGAAATCGAACAGGTTGATTCCTGAAAAGAGCTCGGACGCGTGATTGAAAAACAGGGGAAAAAGAAACAGTTTCAGACGACCTTCCGAACGGCTGAAATTGAAGTGTATAATACACGGTTTTTCGGGATTCCGGGTCCCGGAATAAAATTCTCCGGAAATCACATAGAAAGTTCCTCGGGTCAGATAAAGCGGCCACGCAAAGTTTGAGCACCAACGGAAGACATTTGGGGGTGCCGGTGTGCTACAAACCAAAGATTCGCCGAAACTCGGATTATCGTGAAAAATGTGTTAAAGCTCGTTATTTGAGGCTGAAATCGAAGAGGTTGATTCCTGAAATCGAACAGGTTGATTCCTAAAATATGCTAGGACGCGTGATTAAAAAACAGGAGAAAAAGAAACAGTTTCCTATTTACCTTCCGAACGACAGAAATTGAAGTGTATAATACACGGTTTTTCGGGATTCCGGGGTCCCGAAATAAAATTATCCGGAAATCACATAGAAAGTTCCTCGGGTCGATAAAGCGGCCACGCAAAGTTTGAGCACCAACGGAAGACATTTGGGGTGCTTTGGTGTGCCACAAACCAAAGATTCTCCGAAACTCTGATTATCGTGAAAAATGTGTTAAAGCTCGATATTTGAGGCTGAAATCGAACAAGTTGATTCCTGAAATCAAACAGGTTGATTCCTGAAATTTGCTCGGACGCGTGATTGAAAAACAGGGAAAAAGAAACAGTTCCGTACGACCTTCCGAACGGCTGAAATTGAAGTGTATAATACACGGTTTTTCGGGATTCCGGGATCCCGAAATAAAATTATCCGGAAATCACATAGAAAGTTCCTCGGGTCATATAAAGCGGCCACGCAAAGTTTGAGCACCAACGGAAGACATTTGGGGGTGCCGGTGTGCCACAAACCAGCATTCGCCGAAACTCGGATTATCGTGAAAAATGTGTTAAAGCTCTATATTTGGGACTGAAATCGAACAGGTTGATCCCTGAAATCGAACAGGTTGATTCCTGAAAAGAGCTCGCACGCGTGATTGAAAAACTGGGGGAAAAAGAAACAGGTTCTGGTACGACCTTCCGAACGGCTGAAATTAAAGTGTATAATACACGGTTTTTCGGGGTCCCAAAATAAAATTCACCGGAAATCCCATAGAAAATTCCTCGGGTCAGATAAAGTGGCCACGCAAAGTTTATGCACCAACGGAAGACATTTGGGGGTGCCGGTGTGCCGAAAACCAGCATTCGCCGAAACTCGGATTATCGTGAAAAATGTGTTAAAGCTCGTAATTTGAGGCTGAAATCGAACAGGTTGATTCCTGAAATCGAACAGGTTGATTCGTGAAATGAGCTCGGACGCGTGATTGAAAAACAGGGAGAAAAAGAAACAGTTCCGATTTACCCTTCCGAACGGTACCAAATTGAAATGTATAATAAACGGTTTTTCGGGATTCCGTGGTCCCGGAACAAAATTCTCCGGAAATCACATAGAACGTTCCTCGGGTCAGATAAAGCGTCCACGCAAATTTTGAACACCAACGGAAGACATTTGGGGGTGCCGGTGTGCCACAAACCAGCATTCGCCGAAACTCGGATTATCGTGAAAAATGTGTTAAAACTCGTTATTTGAGGCTGAAATCGAACAGGTTGATTCCTGAAATCGAACAGGTTGATTCCTGAAAAGAGCTCGGACGCGTGATTGAAAAACAGGGGGAAAAAGAAACAGGTTCCGGTACGACCTTCCGAACGGCTGAAATTGAAGTGTATAATACACGGTTTTTCGGGATTCCGGGGTCCCGGAATAAAATTCTCTGGAAATCACATAGAAAGTTCCTCGGGTCAGATAAAGCGGCCACGCAAAGTTTGAGCACCAACGGAAGACATTTGGGGGTGCCGGTGTGCTACAAACCAAAGATTCGCGAAACTCGGATTATCGTGAAAATGTGTTAAAGCTCGTTATTTGAGGTCGAATCGAACAGTTGATTCCTGAAATCGAACAGGTTGATTCCTGAAATCAAACAGGTTGATTCCTGAAATTTGCTCGGACGCGTGATTGAAAAACAGGAGAAAAAGAAACAGTTCCGTTTACCTTCCGAACTACCGAAATTGAAGTGTATAATACACGGTTTTTCGGGATTCCGGGGTCCCGAAATAAAATTATCCGGAAATCACATAGAAAGTTCCTCGGGTCTGATAAAGCGGCCACGCAAAGTTTGAGCACCAATGGAAGACATTTGGGGGTCTTTGGTGTGCCACAAACCAAAGATTCGCGAAACTCGGATTATCGTGAAAAATGTGTTAAAGCTCGATATTTGAGGCTGAAATCGAACAGGTTGATTCCTGAAATCAAACAGGTTGATTCCTGAAATTTGCTCGGACGCGTGATTGAAAAACAGGAGAAAAAGAAACAGGTTCCATTTACCTTCCGAACTACCGAAATTGAAGTGTATAATACACGGTTTTTCGGGATTCCGGGATCCCGAAATAAAATTATCCGGAAATCACATAGAAAGTTCCTCGGGTCAGATAAAGCGGCCACGCAAAGTTTGAGCACCAACGGAAGACATTTGGGGGTGCCGGTGTGCCAAAACCAAAGATTCGCCGAAACTCGGATTATCGTGAAAAATGTGTTAAAGCTCGATATATGAGGCTGAAATCGAACAGGTTGATTCCTGAAATCGAACAGGTTGATTCCTGAAATGAGCTCGGACGGGTGATTGAAAAACAGGGAGAAAAAGAAATAGGGTCCGGTACGACCTTCCGAACGGCTGAAATTGAAGTGTATACTACACGGTTTTTCGGGATTCCGGGATCCTGAAATAAAATTATCCGGAAATCACATAGAAAGTTCCTCGGGTCATATAAAGCGGCCACGCAAAGTTTGAGCACCAACGGAAGACATTTGGGGCTGCCGGTGTGCCTGACAAACCAAAGATTCGCGAAACTCGGATTATCGTGAAAAATGTGTTAAAGCTCGTTATTTGAGGCTGAAATCGAACAGGTTGATTTCTGAAATGAGCTCGGACGCGTGATTGAAAAACG
Organism: Silene latifolia; assembly: GCF_048544455.1. Lineage (NCBI taxonomy): Eukaryota > Viridiplantae > Streptophyta > Magnoliopsida > Caryophyllales > Caryophyllaceae > Silene > Silene latifolia. The sequence goes on along the minus strand of NC_133537.1, from coordinate 425,539 downwards.
GGGAGAAAAAGAAACAGGGTTTGGTACGACCTTCCGAACGGCTGAAATTGAAGTGTATAATACACGGTTTTTCGGGATTCCGGGGTCCCGAAATAAAATTCTCTGGAAATCACATAGAAAGTTCCTCGGGTCAGATAAAGTGGCCACGCAAAGTTTGAGCACCAACCGAAGACATTTGGGGGTGCCGGTGTGCCACAAACCAGCATTCGCCGAAACTCGGATTATCGTGAAAAATGTGTTAAAGCTCGTTATTTGAGGCAGAAATCGAACAAGTTGATTCCTGAAATCGAACAGGTTGATTCCTGAAATGAGCTCGGACGTGTGATTGGAAAACAGGGAGAAAAAGAAACAGGTTCCGGTACGACCTTCCGAACGGCTGAAATTGAAGTGTATAATAAACGGTTTTTCGGGTTTCCGGGGTCCCGGAATAAAATTCTTCGGAAATCACATAGAAAGTTTCTCGGGTTAGATAAAGCGGCCATGCAAACTTTGAGCACCAACGGAAGACATTTGAGTTGCCGGTGTGGCACAAACCAGCATTCGCCGAAACTCGGATTATCTTGAAAAATGTGTTAAAGCTCGTTATTTGAGGCTGAAATCGAATAGGTTGATTCCTAAAATAAGCTCGGACGCGTGATTGAAAAATAGAGAGAAAAAGAAACAGGGTCCGGTACGACCTTCCGAACGGCAGAAATTGAATTGTATAATACACGGTTTTTCGGGATTCCGGGATCCCAGAACAAAATTCTCTGGAAATCACATTGAATGTTTCTCGGGTCAGATAAAGCGGACATGCAAAGTTTGAGCACCAACGGAAGACATTTGGGGTGCCGGTGTGCCACAAACCAAAATTCGCCGAAACTCGGATTATCGTGAAAATGTGTTAAAGCTCGTTATTTGAGGCCGAATCGAACAGTTGATTCCGAAATCGAACAAAGTTGATTCCTGAAATGTGCTCGGACGCGTGATTGAAAAACAGGGAGAAAAAGAAACAGGTTCCGGTACGCCTTCCGAACGGCTGAAATTGAAATGTATAATAAACGGTTTTTCGGGATTCCGTGGTCCCGGAACAAAATTCTCCGGAAATCACATAGAACGTTCCTCGGGTCAGATAAAGCGTCCACGCAAATTTTGAACACCAACGGAAGACATTTGGGGGTGCCGGTGTGCCACAAACCAGCATTCGCCGAAACTCGGATTATCGTGAAAAATGTGTTAAAGCTCGTTATTTGGGGCTGAAATCGAACAGGTTGATCCTTGAAATCGAACAGGTTGATTCCTGAAAAGAGCTCGCACGCGTGATTGAAAAACTGGGGGAAAAAGAAACAGGTTCTGGTACGACCTTCCGAACGGCTGAAATTAAAGTGTATAGTACACGGTTTTTCGGGGTCCCGAAATAAAATTCACCGGAAATCCCATAGAAAATTCCTCGGGTTAGATAAAGCGGCCACGCAAAGTTTGAGCACCAACGGAAGACATTTGGGGGTGCCGGTGTGCCACAAACCAGCATTCGCCGAAACTCGGATTATCGTGAAAAATGTGTTAAACCTCGTTATTTGAGGCTGAAATCGAACAGGTTGATTCCTGAAATCGAACAGGTTGATTCCTGAAATGAGCTCGGACGTGTGATTGGAAAACAGGGAGAAAAAGAAACAGTTCCTCATTTACCTTCCGAACTAGCTGAAATTGAAGTGTATAATAAACGGTTTTTCGGGTTTCCGGGGTCCCGGAATAAAATTCTTCGGAAATCACATAGAAAGTTTCTCGGGTTAGATAAAGCGGCCATGCAAACTTTGAGCACCAACGGAAGACATTTGAGTTGCCGGTGTGGCACAAACCAGCATTCGCCGAAACTCGGATTATCTTGAAAAATGTGTTAAAGCTCGTTATTTGAGGCTGAAATCGAATAGGTTGATTCCTGAAATAAGCTCGGACGCGTGATTGAAAAATAGAGAGAAAAAGAAACAGGGTCCGGTACGACCTTCCGAACGGCAGAAATTGAATTGTATAATACACGGTTTTTCGGGATTCCGGGATCCCAGAACAAAATTCTCTGGAAATCACATTGAATGTTTCTCGGGTCAGATAAAGCGGACATGCAAAGTTTGAGCACCAACGGAAGACATTTGGGGGTGCCGGTGTGCCACAAACCAGCATTCGCCGAAACTCGGATTATCGTGAAAAATGTGTTAAAGCTCGTTATTTGAGGCTGAAATCGAACAGGTTGATTCCTGAAATCGAACAGGTTGATTCCTGAAATGTGCTCGGACGCGTGATTGAAAAACAGGGAGAAAAAGAAACAGGTTCCGGTACGCCTTCCGAACGGCTGAAATTGAAATGTATAATACACGGTTTTCGGGATTCCGAGGTCCCGAAATAAAATTCTCCAGAAATCACATAGAAAGTTCCTCGGGTCAGAAAAAGCGGCCACGCAAAGTTTGAGCACCAACGGAAGACATTTGGGGGTGCCGGTGTGCCACAAACCAGCATTCGCCGAAACTCGGATTATCGTGAAAAATGTGTTAAAGCTCGTTATTTGAGGCTGAAATCGAACAGGTTGATTCCTGAATTGAGCTCGGAGGCGTGATTGAAAAACGGGGAGAAAAAGAAACAGGGTCCGGTACAACCTTTCGAACGGCTGAAATTGAAGTGTTATACACGGTTTTTCGGGATTCCGGGGTCCCGGAACAAAATTTTCCGGAAATCACATAGAAAGTTCCTCGGGTCAGATAAAGCGGCCACGCAAAGTTTGAGCACCAAAGGAAGACATTAGAGGGTGCCGGTGTGCCACAAACCAGCATTCGCCGAAACTCGGATTATCGTGAAAAATGTGTTAAAGATCGTTATTTGAGGCTGAAATCGAACAGGTTGATTCCTGAAATGAGCTCGGACGTGTGATTGGAAAACAGGGAGAAAAAGAAACTGGTTCCGGTACGACCTTCGGAACGGCTGAAATTGAAGTGTATAATAAACGGTTTTTCGGGATTCCGGGGTCCCGGAATAAAATTTTTCGGAAATCACATATAAAGTTTCTCGGGTCAGATAAAGCGACCATGCAAACTTTGAGCACCAACGGAAGACATTTGGGGTGCCGGTGTGCCACAAACCAGCATTCGCTGAAACTCGATTATCTTGAAAAATGTGTTAAAGCTCGTTATTTGAGGCTGAAATCGAATAGGTTGATTCCTGAAATGAGCTCGGACGCGTGATTGAAAAATAGGGAGAAAAAGAAACAGGGTCCGTTACGACCTTCCGAACGGCTGAAATTGAATTGTATAATACACGGTTTTTCGGGATTCCGGGATCCCAGAACAAAATTCTCTGGAAATCACATTGAATGTTCCTCGGGTCAGATAAAGCGGACACGCAAAGTTTGAGCACCAACGGAAGACATTTGGGGGTGCCGGTGTGCCACAAACCAGGATTCGCCCAAACTCGGATTATCGTGAAAAATGTGTTAAAGCTTGTTATTTGAGGCTGAAATCGAACAGGTTGATTCCTGAAATCGAACAGGTTGATTCCTGAAATGAGCTCGAACGCGTGATTGAAAAACAGGGAGAAAAAGAAACAGGTTCCGGTACGACCTTCCGAACGGCTGAAATTGAAGTGTATAATACACGGTTTTTCGGGATTCCGGGATCCCGAAATAAAATTCTCCGGAAATCACATAGAAAGTTCCTCGGGTCAGATAAAGCGGCCACGCAAAGTTTGAGCACCAACGGAAGACATTTAGGGCTGCCGGTGTGCCACAAACCAGCATTCGCCGAAACTCGGATTATCGTGAAAAATGTGTTAAAGCTCGTTATTTGAGGCTGAAATCGAACAGGTTGATTCCTTAAATCGAACAGGTTGATTCCTGAAATGTGCTCGAACGCGTGATTGAAAAACATGGAGAAAAAGAAACAGTTCCTGCATTTACCTTCCTTAACTACCGAAATTGAAGTGTATAATACACGGTTTTTCGGGATTCCGGGGTCCCGAAATAAAATTCTCCGGAAATCACATAGAAAGTTCCTCGGATCAGATAATGCGGCCACGCAAAGTTTGAGCACCAACGGAAGATATTTGGGGGTGCCGGTGTGCCACAAACCAAAGATTCGCCAAACTCGATTATCGTGAAAAATGTGTTAAAGCTCGATATTTGAGGCTGAAATCGAACAGATTGATTCCTGAAATCTAAAAGGTTGATTCCTGAAATTTGCTCGGACGCGTGATTGAAAAACAGGGAGAAAAAGAAACAGGTTCCGGTACGACCTTCCGAACGGCTGAAATTGAAGTGTATAATATACGGTTTTTCGGGATTCCGGATCCCGAAATAAAATTATCCGAAATCACATAGAAAGTTCCTCGGGTCGATAAAGCGGCCACGCAAAGTTTGAGCACCAACGGAAGACATTTGGGGCTGCGGTGTGCCTGACAAACCAAAGATTCGCCGAAACTCGGATTATCGTGAAAAATGTATTAAAGCTCGTTATTTGAGGCTGAAATAGAACAGGTTGATTCCTGAAATCGAACAGGTTGATTCCTGAAATCGAACAGGTTGATTCTTGAAATGTGCTCGAACGCGTGATTGAAAAACAGGGAGAAAAAGAAACAGGTTCTGGTACGACCTTCCGAACGGCTGAAATTGAAATGTATAATACACGGTTTTTCGGGATTCCGGGGTCCCGAAATAAAATTATCCGGAAATCACATAGAAAGTTCCTCGGGTCAGATCAAGCGACCACGCAAAGTTTGAGCACCAACGGAAGACATTTGGGGATGTCGGTGTGCCACAAACCAGCATTCGCCGAAACTCGGATTATCGTGAAAAATGTGTTAAAGCTCGTTATTTGGAGCTGAAATCGAACAGGTTGATTCCTGAAAAGAGCTCGAACGCGTGATTGAAAAACAGGGAGAAAAAGAAACAAGGTCAGGAACGACCTTCCGAACGGCTGAAATTGAAGTGTATAATACACGGTTTTTCGGGATTCCGGGGTCCCGGAACAAAATTCTCCGGAAATCACATAGAAAGTTCCTCGGGTCAGATAAAGCGGCCACGCAAAGTTTAAGCACCAACGGAAGACATTTGGGGATGCCGGTTGCCACAAACCAGCATTCGCCGAAACTCGGATTATCGTGAAAAATGTGTTAAAGCTCGTTATTTGAGGCTGAAATCGAACAGTTGATTCCTGAAATGAGCTCAGACGCGTGATTGAAAAACAGGGAGAAAAAGAAACAGGGTCTGGTACGACCTTCCGAACGGCCGAAATTGAAGTGTATAATACACGGTTTTTCAGATTCCGGTCCCTAACAAAATTCTCCGGAAATCACATAGAAAGTTCCTCGGGTCAGATAAAGCGGCCACGCAAAGTTTGAGCACCAAAGGAAGACATTAGAGGGTGCCGGTGTGCCACAAACCAAAGATTCGCCAAAACTCGATTATCGTGAAAAATGTGTTAAAGCTAGTTATTTGAGGTCAAATCGAACAAAGTTTGATTCCCGAAATCGAACAGGTTAATTCCTGAAATGAGCTCGGACGTGTGATTGGAAAACAGGAGAAAAAGAACAGTTCCGTCGACCTTCCGAACGGTTGAAATTGAAGTGTATAATAAACGGTTTTTCTGGGATTCCTGAGTCCCTAATAAAATTCTTCGGAAATCACATAGAAAGTTTCTCGGGTCAGATAAAGCGGCAATGCAAACTTTGAGCACCAACGGAAGACATTTGGGGTGCCGGTGTGCCACAAACCAGCATTCGCCGAAACTCGGATTATCTTGAAAAATGTGTTAAAGCTCGTTATTTGAGGTTGAAATCGAATAGGTTGATTCCTGAAATGAGCTCGGACGCGTGATTGAAAAATAGGAGAAAAAAAAAACAGGTCCTGATTTACCTTCCGAACGGCTGAAATTGAATTGTATAATACACGGTTTTTCGGGATTCCGGGATCCCAGAACAAAATTCTCTGGAAATCACATTGAACGTTCCTCGGGTCAGATAAAGCGGACACGCAAAGTTTGAGCATCAACGGAAGACATTTGGGGTGCTTGGTGTGCCAAAACCAAAGATTCGCCGAAACTCCTGATTATCCCGAAAAATGTGTTAAAGCTCGTTATTTGAGGCTGAATCGAACAGGTTGATTTCTGAAATCGAACAAGTTGATTCCTGAAATGTGCTCGGACGCGTGATTGAAAAACAGGGAGAAAAAGATACAGGTTCCAGTACGACCTTCCGAACGGCTGAAATTGAAATGTATAATACACGGTTTTTCGGGATTCCGGGGTCCCGAAATAAAATTATCCGGAAATCACATAGAAAGTTCCTCGGGTCAGATAAAGCGGCCACGCAAAGTTTGAGCACCAACGGAAGACATTTGAGGATGTCGGTGTGCCACAAACCAGCATTCGCCGAAACTCGGATTATCGTGAAAAATGTGTTAAAGCTCGTTATTTGGGGCTGAAATCGAACAGGTTGATTCCTGAAAAGAACTCGAACGCGTGATTGAAAAACAGGGAGAAAAAGAAACAAGGTCCGGAACGACCTTCCGAACGGCTGAAATTGAAGTGTATAATACACGGTTTTTCGGGATTCCGGTCCCGAACAAAATCTCCTAAATCACATAGAAAGTTCCTCGGGTCAGATAAAGCGGCCACGCAAAGTTTGAGCACCAACGGAAGACATTTGGGGATGCCGGTTGCCACAAACCAAAGATTCGCGAAACTCGGATTATCGTGAAAAATGTGTTAAAGCTCGTTATTTGAGGTTTGAAATCGAACAGTTGATTTCTTAAATCGAACAGTTGATTCCTGAAATGTGCTCGGACGCGTGATTGAAAAACATGGAGAAAAAGAAACAGTTCCGGTGACGACCTTCCGCACGGTAAATTGAAGTGTATATAATACACGCTTTTTCGGGATTCCGGGGTCCCGAAATAAAATTCTCCGAAAATCACATAGAAAGTTCCTCGGGTCGATAAAGCGGCCACGCAAAGTTTGAGCACCAACGGAAGACATTTGGGGGTGCCGGTGTGCAAACCAAAGATTCGCCGAAACTCGGATTATCGTGAAAAATGTGTTAAAGTTCGTTATTTGAGGCTCAAATCGAACAGGTTGATTCCTGAATTGAGCTCGGACGCGTGATTGAAAACGGGAGAAAAAGAAACAGGTCCGGTTTACCTTTCGAACGGCCGAAATTGAAGTGTATAATACACGGTTTTTCGGGATTCCGGGGTCCCGGAACAAAATTCTCCGGAAATCATATAGAAAGTTCCTCGGGTCAGATAAAGCGGCACGCAAAGTTTGAGCACCAAAGGAAGACATTAGAGGGTGCCGGTGTGCCACAAACCAAGATTCGCCGAAACTCGGATTATCGTGAAAAATGTGTTAAAGCTCGTTATTTGAGGCTGAAATCGAACAAAGTTGATTCCCGAAATCGAACAAGTTGATTTCTGAAATGAGCTCGGACACGTGATTGAAAAACTGGGGAAAAAGAAACAGGTTCCGGTTTACCTTCCGAACGGAAAATTGAAGTGTATAATACACGGTTTTTCGGTCCCGAAATAAAATTCTACCGAAATCACATAGAAAATTCCTCGGGTCAGATAAAGCGGCCACGCAAAGTTTGAGCACCAACGGAAAACATTTGGGGGTGCCGGTGTGCCACAAAACCAAAGATTCGCCAAACTTCGATTATCGTGAAAAATGTGTTAAAGCTCGTTATTTGAGGCTGAAATCGAACAGGTTGATTCCTGAAATCGAACAGGTTGATTTCTGAAATCGAACAGGTTGATTCGTGAAATGAGCTCGGACGCGTGATTGAAAAACAGGGAGAAAAAGAAACAGGTCCCGGTAAGACCTTCCGAACGGCTTAAATTGAAATATATAATAAACGGTTTTTCGGGATTCCGTGGTCCCGGAACAAAATTCTCCAGAAATCACATAGAAAGTTCCTCGGGTCAGATAAAGTGGCCACGCAAATTTTGAACACCAACGGAAGACATTTGGGGGTGCCGATGTGCCACAAACCAGCATTCGTCGAAACTCGGATTATCGTGAAAAATGTGTTAAAACTCGTTATTTGAGGCTGAAATAGAACAGGTTGATTCCTGAAATCGAACAGGTTGATTCCTGAAAAGAGCTCGGACGCGTGATTGAAAAACAGGGGGAAAAAGAAACAGGTTCCGGTACGACCTTCCGAACGGCTGAAATTGAAGTGTATAATACACGGTTTTTCGGGATTCCGGGGTCCCGGAACAAAATTCTCCGGAAATCACATAGAAAGTTCCTCGGGTCAGATAAAGCGGCCATGCAAAGTTTGAGCACCAACGGAAAACATTTGGGGATGCCGGTGTGCCACAAACCAGCATTCGCCGAAACTCGGATTATCGTGAAAATGTGTTAAAGCTCGTTATTTGGGGTTGAAATCGAACATGTTGATTCCTGAAAAGAGCTCGGACGCGTGATTGAAAAACAGGTGGAAAAAGAAACAGGTTCCGGTACGACCTTCCGAACGGCTGAAATTGAAGTGTATAATACACTTGTTTTTCGGATTCCGGTCCCGGAATAAAATTCTCCGGAAATCACATAGAAAGTTCCTCGGGTCAGATAAAGAGGCCACGCAAAGTTTGAGCACCAACGGAAGACATTTGGGGTGCCGGTGTGCCCTGAACCAAAGATTCGCCGAAACTCGGATTATCGTGAAAAATGTGTTAAAGCTCGTTATTTGAGGCTGAAATCGAACAGGTTGATTCCTGAAATCGAACAGGTTGATTCCTAAAATATGCTCGGACGCGTGATTGAAAAACAGGGAGAAAAAGAAACAGGTTCCGGTACGACCTTCCGAACGGCTGAAATTGAAGTGTATAATACACGGTTTTTCGGGATTCCGGGGTCCCGAAATAAAATTATCCGGAAATCACATAGAAAGTTCCTCGGGTCAGATAAAGCGGCCACGCAAAGTTTAAGCACCAACGGAAGACATTTGGGGATGTCGGTGTTCCACAAACCAGCATTCGCCGAAACTCGGATTATCGTGAAAAATGTGTTAAAGCTCGTTATTTGGGGCTGAAATCGAACAGGTTGATTCCTGAAAAGAGCTCGGACGCGTGATTGAAAAACAGGGGGAAAAAGAAAGAGGTTCCGTTACGACCTTCCGAACGGCAGAAATTGAAGTGTATAATTCACGGTTTTTCGGGATTCCGGGGTCCCGGAATAAAATTTTCTGGAAATCACATAGGAAGTTCCTCGGGTCAGATAAAGCGGCCACGCAAAGTTTGAGCACCAACGGAAGACATTTGGGGGTGCCGGTGTGCCACAAACCAGCATTCGCCGAAACTCGGATTATCGTGAAAAATGTGTTAAAGCTCGATATTTGAGGCTGAAATCGAACAGGTTGATTCCTGAAATCAAAAAGGTTGATTCCTGAAATTTGCTCGGACGCCTGATTGAAAAACAGGGAGAAAAAGAAACAGGTTCCGGTACTACCTTCCGAACGGCTGAAATTGAAGTGTATAATACACGGTTTTTCGGGATTCCGGGATCCCGAAATAAAATTATCCGGAAATCACATAGAAAGTTCTTCGGGTCAGATAAAGCGGCCACGCAAAGTTTGAGCACCAACGGAAGACATTTGGGGCTGCCGGCGTGCCACAAACCAGCATTCGCCGAAACTCGGATTATCGTGAAAAATGTGTTAAAGCTCGTTATTTGAGGCTGAAATCGAACAGGTTGATTCCTTAAATCGAACAGGTTGATTCCTGAAATATGCTCGGACGCGTGATTGAAAAACATGGAGAAAAAGAAACAGGTTCCGGTACGACCTTCCGAACGGTGAAAATTGAAGTGTATAATACACGGTTTTTCGGGATTCCGGGATCCCGAAATAAAATTATCCGGAAATCACATAGAAAGTTCCTCGGGTCAGATAAAGCGGCCACGCAAAGTTTGAGCACCAACGGAAGACATTTGGGGCTGCCGGTGTGCCACAAATCAGCATTCGCCGAAACTCGGATTATCGTGAAAAATGTGTTAAAGCTCGTTATTTGAGGCTGAAATCGAACAGGTTGATTCCTGAAATGAGCTCGGACGCGTGATTGAAAAACAGGGAGAAAAAGAAACAGGGTCTGGTACGACCTTCCGAACGGCTGAAATTGAAGTGTATAATACACGGTTTTTCGGGATTCCGGGCCAAATAAATTCTCTGAAATCACATAGAAAGTTCCTCGGGTCAGATAAAGCGGCCACGCAAAGTTTGAGCACCAACGGAAGACATTTGGGGTGCTGGTGTGCCACAAACCAAAGATTCGCCAAACTCGGATTATCGTGAAAATGTGTTAAAGCTCGTTATTTGAGGTCAAATCGAACAGTTGATTCCCAAAATCGAACAAAGTTGATTCTGAAATGTGCTCGACGCGTGATTGAAAAACAGGAGAAAAAGAAACAGTTCCTAGACGACCTTCCGAACGGGCCGAAATTGAAATGTATAATACACGGTTTTTCGGATTCCGGGTCCCGAAATAAAATTATCCGAAATCACATAGAAAGTTCCTCGGGCCAGATAAAGCGGCCACGCAAAGTTTGAGCACCAACGGAAGACATTTGGGGATGTCGGTGTGCCACAAACCAAAGATTCGCCGAAACTTCGGATTATCTTGAAAATGTGTTAAAGCTCGTTATCCTGAGCTGAAATCGAACAAAGTTGATTCTGAAAAAGCTCGAACGCGTGATTGAAAAACAGGAGAAAAAGAAACAAGGTCCTGAACGACCTTCCGAACGGCTGAAATTGAAGTGTATAATACACGGTTTTTCGAGATTCCGGGGTCCCGGAACAAAATTCTCTGGAAATCACATAGAAAGTTCCTCGGGTCAGATAAAGCGGCCACGCAAAGTTTAAGCACCAACGGAAGACATTTGGGGATGCCGGTTGCCACAAACCAGCATTCGCCGAAACTCGGATTATCGTGAAAAATGTATTAAAGCTCGTTGTTTGAGGCTGAAATCGAACAGGTTGATTCCTGAAATCGAACAGATTGATTCGTGAAATGTGCTCGGACGCGTGATTGAAAAACAGGGAGAAAAAGAAACAGGTTCCGGTACGCCTTCCGAACGGCTGAAATTGAAATGTATAATACACGGTTTTTCGGATTCCGGGGTCCCGGAATAAAATTCTCCGGAAATCACATAGAAAGTTCCTCGGGTCAGATAAAGCGCCACGCAAAGTTTGAGCACCAACGGAAGACATTTGGGGGTGCCGGTGTGCCCTGAGCCAAAGATTCGCCGAAACTCGGATTATCGTGAAAAATGTGTTAAAGCTCGTTATTTGAGGCTGAAATCGAACAGGTTGATTCCTGAATTGAGCTCTGACGCGTGATTGAAAAACGGGGAGAAAAAGAAACAGGGTCCGGTACGACCTTTCGAACGGCTGAAATTGAAGTGTTATACACGGTTTTTCGGGATTCCGGGGTCCCGGAACAAAATTCTCCGGAAATCACATAGAACGTTCCTCGGGTCAGATAAAGCGGCCACGCAAAGTTTGAGCACCAAAGGAAGACATTAGAGGGTGCCGGTGTGCCACAAACCAGCATTCGCCGAAACTCGGATTATCGTGAAAATTGTGTTAAAGCTCGTTATTTGAGGTTGAAATCGAACAGGTTGATTCCCAAATCGAACGGAGTTGATTCCCAAATCGAACAGGTTGATTCCTGAAAAGAGCTCGGACGCGTGATTGAAAAACAGGGGGAAAAAGAAACAGGTTCCGGTACGACCTTCGGAACGGCTGAAATTGAAGTGCATAATAAACGGTTTTTCGGGATTCCGGGGTCCCGAAATAAAATTCTTCGGAAATCACATAGAAAGTTTCTCGGGTCAGATAAAGCGGCCATGCAAACTTTGAGCACCAACGGAAGACATTTGGGGTGCCTGGTGTACAAACCAAAGATTCATTAAACTCGGATTATCTTGAAAAATGTGTTAAAGCTCGTTATTTGAGGCTGAAATCGAATAGGTTGATTCCTGAAATGAGCTCGGACGCGTGATTGAAAAATAGGGAGAAAAAGAAATAGGGTCCGTTACGACCTTCCGATCGGCTGAAATTGAATTGTATAATACACGGTTTTTCGGGATTCCGGGATCCCAGAACAAAATTCTCTGGAAATCACATTGAATGTTCCTCGGGTCAGATAAAGCGGACACGCAAAGTTTGAGCACCAACGGAAGACATTTGGGGGTGCCGGTGTGCCACAAACCAGGATTCGCCGAAACTCGGATTATCGTGAAAAATGTGTTAAAGCTCGTTATTTGAGGCTGAAATCGAACAGGTTGATTCCTGAAATCGAACAGGTTGATTCCTGAAATGAGCTCGAACGCGTGATTGAAAAACAGGGAGAAAAAGAAACAGGGTCCGGTACGACCTTCCGAACGGCTGAAATTGAAGTGTACAATACACGGTTTTTCGGGATTCCGGAGTACCGGAACAAAATTCACCGGAAATCACATAGAAAGTTCCTCGGGTCAGATAAAGCGGCCACGCAAAGTTTGAGCACCAACGGAAGACATTTGGGGATGCCGGTTGCCACAAACCAAAGATTCAAAACTCGGATTATCGTGAAAATGTGTTAAAACTCGTTATTTGGGGTTTTGAAATCGAACAAAGTTGATTCCTGAAATCGAACAGTTGATTCCCCGAAAAGAGCTCGGACGCGTGATTGAAAAACAGGAGAAAAAGAAACAGTTCCGACGACCTTCCGAACGGCTGAAATTGAAGTGTATAATACACGGTTTTTCGGGATTCCGGGATCCCGAAATGAAATTCTCCAGAAATCACATAGAAAGTTCCTCGGATCAGATAAAGCGGTCACGCAAAGTTTGAGCACCAACGGAAGACATTTGGGGGTGCCGGTGTGCCACAAACCAGCATTCGCCGAAACTCGGATTATCGTGAAAAATGTGTTAAAGGTCGATATTTGAGGCCGAAATCGAACAAAGTTGATTCCCAAATCAAAAAGGTTGATTCCTGAAATTTGCTCGACGCCTGATTGAAAAACAGGAGAAAAAGAAACAGTTCCTGACTACCTTCCGAACTAAAAAATTGAAGTGTATAATACACGGTTTTTCGGGATTCCGGGATCCCGAATTAAAATTATCCGGAAATCACATAGAAAGTTCCTCGGGTCAGATAAAGCGGCCACGCAAAGTTTGATCACCAACGGAAGACATTTGGGGCTGCCGGCGTGCCACAAACCAGCATTTGCCGAAACTCGGATTATCGTGAAAAATGTGTTAAAGCTCGTTATTTGAGGCTGAAATCGAACAGGTTGATTCCTTAAATCGAACAGGTTGATTCCTGAAATATGCTCGGACGCGTGATTGAAAAACATGGAGAAAAAGAAACAGGTTCCGGTACGACCTTCCGAACGGCTGAAATTGAAGTGTATAATACACGGTTTTTCGGGATTCCGGGATCCCGAAATAAAATTATCCGGAAATCACATAGAAAGTTCCTCGGTCGAGATAAAGCGGCCACGCAAAGTTTGAGCACCAACGGAAGACATTTGGGGCTGCGGTGTGCCACAAATCAAAGATTCGCCAAACTCGGATTATCGTGAAAAATGTGTTAAAGCTCGTTATTTGAGGAAAATCGAACAGGTTGATTCCTGAAATGAGCTCGGACGCGTGATTGAAAAACGGGGAGAAAAAGAAACAGGGTTTGGTACGACCTTCCGAACGGCTGAAATTGAAGTGTATAATACACGGTTTTTCGGGATTCCGGTCCCAAATAAATTCTCTAGAAATCACATAGAAAGTTCCTCGGGTCGATAAAGCGGCCACGCAAAGTTTGAGCACCAACGGAAGACATTTGGGGGTGCTTGGTGTGCCACAAACCAAAGATTCGCCAAACTCGGATTATCGTGAAAAATGTGTTAAAGCTCGTTATTTGAGGTCGAAATCGAACAGTTGATTCCCGAAATCGAACAAAGTTGATTCTGAAATGTGCTCGACGCGTGATTGAAAAACAGGAGAAAAAGAAACAGTTCCTGATTTACCTTCCGAACGGCCGAAATTGAAATGTATAATACACGGTTTTTCGGGATTCCGGAATAAAATTATCCGGAAATCACATAGAAAGTTCCTCGGGCCAGATAAAGCGGCCACGCAAAGTTTGAGCACCAACGGAAGACATTTGGGGATGTCGGTGTGCCACAAACCAGCATTCGCCGAAACTCGGATTATCTTGAAAAATGTGTTAAAGCTCGTTATTTGGAGCTGAAATCGAACAGGTTGATTCCTGAAAAAAGCTCGAACGAGTGATTGAAAAACAGGGAGAAAAAGAAACAAGGTCCGGAACGACCTTCCGAACGGCTGAAATTGAAGTGTATAATACACGGTTTTTCGAGATTCCGGGGTCCCAGAACAAAATTCTCTGGAAATCACATAGAAAGTTCCTCGGGTCAGATAAAGCGGCCACGCAAAGTTTAAGCACCAACGGAAGACATTTGGGGATGCCGGTTGCCACAAACCAGCGATTCGCCAAACTCGGATTATCGTGAAAAATGTGTTAAAGCTCGTTATTTGAGGCTGAAATCGAACAGGTTGATTCCTGAAATGTGCTCGGACGCGTGATTGAAAAACATGGAGAAAAAGAAACAGGTTCCGGTACGACCTTCCGAACGGCTAAAATTGAAGTGTATAATACACGGTTTTTCGGGGTTCCGGAATAAAATTCTCCGAAAATCACATAGAAAGTTCCTCGGGTCGATAAAGCGGCCACGCAAAGTTTGAGCACCAACGGAAGACATTTGGGGGTGCCGGTGTGCTACAAACCAAAGATTCGCCAAACTCGGATTATCGTGAAAAATGTGTTAAAGCTCGTTATTTAGGCTGAAATCGAACAGGTTGATTCCTGAAATGAGCTCGGACGCGTGATTGAAAAACGGGGAGAAAAAGAAACAGGGTCCGGTACGACCTTTCGAACGGCTGAAATTGAAGTGTTATACACGGTTTTTCGGGATTCCGGGGTCCCGGAACAAAATTCTCCGGAAATCACATAGAAAGTTCCTCGGGTCAGATAAAGCGGCCACGCAAAGTTTGAGCAACAAAGGAAGACATTAGAGGGTGCCGGTGTGCCACAAACCAGCATTCGCCGAAACTCGGATTATCGTGAAAAATTTGTTAAAGCTCGTTATTTGAGGTGAAATCGAACAGGTTGATTCCTGAAATCGAACAGGTTGATTCCTGAAATGAGCTCGGACATGTGATTGGAAAACAGGGAGAAAAAGAAACAGGTTCCGGTACGACCTTCCGAACGGCTGAAATTGAAGTGTATAATAAACGGTTTTTCGGGATTCCGGAGTCCCGGAATAAAATTCTTCGGAAATCACATAGAAAGTTTCTCGGGTCAGATAAAGCGGCCATGCAAACTTTGAGCACCAACGGAAGACATTTGGGGTGCCGGTGTGCCACAAACCAGCATTCGCCGAAACTCGGATTATCTTGAAAAATGTGTTAAAGATCGTAATTTGAGGCTGAAATCGAATAGATTGATTCCTGAAATGAGCTCGGACGCGTGATTGAAAAATAGGGAGAAAAAGAAACAGGGTCCTGATTTACCTTCCGAACTACAAATTGAATTGTATAATACACGGTTTTTCGGATTCCGGATCCCGAACAAAATTCTCCGGAAATCACATTGAATGTTCCTCGGTCGATAAAGCGGACACGCAAAGTTTGAGCATCAACGGAAGACATTTGGGGTGCCGGTGTGCTACAAACCAAAGATTCGCGAAACTCGGATTATCCCGAAAAATGTGTTAAAGCTCGTTATTTGAGGCCAAATCGAACAAGTTGATTTTTGAAATCGAATGCAGGTTGATTCCGAAATATGCTCGACGCGTGATTGAAAAACAGGAGAAAAAGAAACAGTTCCGTACGACCTTCCGAACTACCAATTGAAATGTATAATACACGGTTTTTCGGATTCCGGGGTCCCGAAATAAAATTATCCGGAAATCACATAGAAAGTTCCTCGGGTCAGATAAAGCGGCCACGCAAAGTTTGAGCACCAACGGAAGACATTTGGGGATGTCGGTGTGCCACAAACCAGCATTCGCCGAAACTCGGATTATCGTGAAAAATGTGTTAAAGCTCGTTATTTGGGGCTGAAATCGAACAGGTTGATTCCTGAAAAGAGCTCGAACGCGTGATTGAAAAACAGGGAGAAAAAGAAACAAGGTCCGGAACGACCTTCCGAACGGCTGAAATTGAAGTGTATATATAATACACGGTTTTTCGGGATTCCGGGGTCCCGGAACAAAATTCTCCGGAAATCACATAGAAAGTTCCTCGGGTCAGATAAAGCGGCCACGCAAAGTTTGAGCACCAACGGAAGACATTTGGGGATGCCGGTTGCCACAAACCAGCATTCGCCGAAACTCGGATTATCGTGAAAAATGTGTTAAAGCTCGTTATTTAAGGCTGAAATCGAACAGGTTGATTCCTGAAATGTGCTCGGACGCGTGATTGAAAAACATAGAGAAAAAGAAACAGGTTCCGGTACGACCTTCCGAACGGCTGAAATTGAAGTGTATATAATACACGGTTTTTCGGGATTCCGGGGTCCCGAAATAAAATTCTCCTGAAATCACATAGAAAGTTCCTCGGTCAGATAAAGCGGCCACGCAAAGTTTGAGCACCAACGGAAGACATTTGGGGATGCCGTTGCCACAAACCAAAGATTCGCCGAAACTCGGATTATCGTGAAAAATGTGTTAAAGCTCGTTATTTAAAAATCAAATCGAACAGTTGATTCCTGAAATGTGCTCGACGCGTGATTGAAAAACATAGAGAAAAAGAAACAGTTTCCGTCGACCTTCCGAACGGTGAAATTGAAGTGTATATAATACACGATTTTTGGATTCCGGTCCCGAAATAAAATTCTCCGAAATCACATAGAAAGTTTCTCGGGTCGATAAAGCGCCACGCAAAGTTTGAGCACCAATGGAAGACATTTGGGGATGCCGGTTGCCACAAACCAAAGATTCGCTTCGGATTATCGTGAAAAATGTGTTAAAGCTCGTTATTTGAGGCCGAAATCGAACAGGTTGATTCCTGAAATCGAACAGGTTGATTCCCGAAATGTGCTCGGACGCGTGATTGAAAAACATGGAGAAAAAGAAACAGTTCCGACGACCTTCCGAACGGCCGAAATTGAAGTGTATATAATACACGCTTTTGGATTCCGGTCCCGAACAAAATTCTCCGGAAATCATATAGAAAGTTCCTCGGGTCAGATAAAGCGGCACGCAAAGTTTGAGCACCAAAGGAAGACATTAGAGGGTGCCGGTGTGCCACAAACCAGCATTCGCCGAAACTCGGATTATCGTGAAAAATGTGTTAAAGCTCGTTATTTGAGGCTGAAATCGAACAGGTTGATTCCTGAAATCGAACAAGTTGATTTCTGAAATGAGCTCGGACACGTGATTGAAAAACTGGGGGAAAAAGAAACAGGTTCCGGTACGACCTTCCGAACGGCTGAAACTGAAGTGTATAATACACGGTTTTTCGGGGTCCCGAAATAAAATTCTCCGGAAATCACATAGAAAATTCCACGGGTCAGATAAAGCGGCCACGCAAAGTTTGAGCACCAACGGAAGACATTTGGGGGTGCCGGTGTGCCACAAACCAGCATTCGCCGAAACTCGGATTATCGTGAAAAATGTGTTAAAGCTCGTTATTTGAGGCTAAAATCGAACAAAGGTTGATTCCCGAAATCGAACAAAGTTGATTCCTGAAATCGAACAGGTTGATTCCCGAAAAGAGCTCGGACGCGTGATTGAAAAACTGGGGGAAAAAGAAACAGGTTCCGGTACGACCTTCCGAACGGCTGAAATTGAAGTGTATAATACACGGTTTTTCGGGATTCCGGGGTCCCGGAACAAAATTCTCCGGAAATCACATAAAAAGTTCCTCGGATCAGATAAAGCGGCCACGCAAAGTTTGAGCACCAACGGAAAACATTTGGGGATGCCGGTGTGCCACAAACCAGCATTCGCCGAAACTCGGATTATCGTGAAAAATGTGTTAAAGCTCGTTATTTGGGGCTGAAATCGAACATGTTGATTCCTGAAAAGAGCTCGGACGCGTGATTGAAAAACAGGTGGAAAAAGAAACAGGTTCCGGTACGACCTTCCGAACGGCTGAAATTGAAGTGTATAATACACGGTTTTTCGGGATTCCGGTCCCTAATAAAATTCTCCGAAATCACATAGAAAGTTCCTCGGGTCGAGATAAAGCGGCCACGCAAAGTTTGAGCACCAACGGAAGACATTTGGGGGTGCCGGTGTGCCTAAAATCAAAGATTCACGAAACTTGAATTATCGTGAAAAATGTGTTAAAGCTCGTTATTTGAGGCTGAAATCGAACAGGTTGATTCCTGAAATCGAACAGGTTGATTCCTAAAATGTGCTCGGACGAGTGATTGAAAAACAGGGAGAAAAAGAAACAGTTCCTATTTACCTTCCGAACTACTACAAATTGAAATGTATAATACACGGTTTTTCGGGATTCCGGGGTCCCGAAATAAAATTATCCGGAAATCACATAGAAAGTTCCTCGGTCGATAAAGCGCCACGCAAAGTTTGAGCACCAACGGAAGACATTTGGGGATGTCGGTGTGCCCAAACCAAAGATTCGCCAAACTCGGATTATCGTGAAAATGTGTTAAAGCTCGTTATTTGGGGTGAAATCGAACAAAGTTGATTCCTGAAATGAGCTCGGACGCGTGATTGAAAAACAGGGGAAAAAGAAAGAGGTTCCGATGACCTTCCGAACGGCGAAAATTGAAGTGTATAATTCACGGTTTGGATTCCGGTCCCGAATAAAATTTTCTGAAATCACATAGGAAGTTCCTCGGGTCAGATAAAGCGGCCACGCAAAGTTTGAGCACCAACGGAAGACATTTGGGGGTGCGGTGTGCCACAAACCAAGATTCGCCGAAACTCGGATTATCGTGAAAAATGTGTTAAAGCTCGTTATTTGAGGCTGAAATCGAACAGTTGATTCCTGAAATCGAACAGGTTGATTCCTCAAATCTGCTCGACGCGTGATTGAAAAACAGGAGAAAAAGAAACAGGTTCCGGTTACCTTCCGAACGTTGAAATTGAAGTGTATAAATACACGGTTTTTCGGATTCCGATCCCAAATAAAATTATCCGAAATCACATAGAAAGTTCCTCGGGTGAGATAAAGCGGCCACGCAAAGTTTGAGCACCAACGGAAGACATTTGGGGTGCCGGTGTGCCCAAACCAAAGATTCGCCAAACTCGGATTATCGTGAAAAATGTGTTAAAGCTCGTTATTTGAGGCTGAAATCGAACAGGTTGATTCCTGAAATCGAACAGGTTGATTCCCGAAATCAGCTCGGACGCGTGATTGAAAAACAGGAGAAAAAGAAACAGTTCCTGTGACGACCTTCCGAACGGTTGAAATTGAAGTGTATAAATACACGGTTTTTCGATTCCGATCCCGAAATAAAATTATCCGGAAATCACATAGAAAGTTCCTCGGGTCAGATAAAGCGGCCACGCAAAGTTTGAGCACCAACGGAAGACATTTGGGGCTGCCGGTGTGCCACAAACCAGCATTCGCCGAAACTCGGATTATCGTGAAAAATGTGTTAAAGCTCGTTATTTGAGGCTGAAATCGAACAGGTTGATTCCTCAAAATGAGCTCGGACGCGTGATTGAAAAACGGGGAGAAAAAGAAACAGGGTCCGATTTACCTTCCGAACGGCCGAAATTGAAGTGTATAATACACTCGGTTTTTAGGATTCCGGTCCCTAAATAAAATTCTCTGAAATCACATAGAAAGTTCCTCGGGTCGAGATAAAGCGGCCACGCAAAGTTTGAGCACCAACGGAAGACATTTGGGGGTGCCGGTGTGCCACTAACCAAAGATTCGCCGAAACTCGGATTATCGTGAAAAATGTGTTAAAGCTCGTTATTTGAGGTCAAATCGAAATCAAAGTTGATTCTGAAATCGAACAGGTTGATTCCTGAAATGAGCTCGGACGTGTGATTGGAAAACAGGGAGAAAAAGAAACAGGTTCCGGTACGACCTTCCGAACGGCTGAAATTGAAGTGTATAATAAACGGTTTTTCGGGATTCCGGGGTCCCGGAATAAAATTCTTCGGAAATCACATAGAAAGTTTCTCGGGTCAGATAAAGCGGCCATGCAAACTTTGAGCACCAACGGAAGACATTTGGGGTGCCGGTGTGCCACAAACCAGCATTCGCCGAAACTCGGATTATCTTGAAAAATGTGTTAAAGCTCGTTATTTGAGGCTGAAATCGAACAGGTTGATTCCTGAAATCGAACAGGTTGATTCCTGAAATGTGCTCGGACGCGTGATTGAAAAACAGGGAGAAAAAGAAACAGGTTCCGGTACGACCTTCCGAACGGCTGAAATTGAAATGTATAATACACGGTTTTTCGGGATTCCGGGGTCTCGAAATAAAATTATCCGGAAATCACATAGAAAGTTCCTCGTGTCAGATAAAGCGGCCTTGCAAAATTTGAGCACCAACGGAAGACATTTGGGGATGTCGGTGTGCCACAAACAAGCATTCGCCGAAACTCGGATTATCGTGAAAAATGTGTTAAAGCTCGTTATTTGGGGCTGAAATCGAACAGGTTGATTCCTGAAAAGAGCTCGGACGCATGATTGAAAAACAGGGGGGAAAAGCAACAGGTTCCGGTACGACCTTCCGAACGGCTGAAATTGAAGTGTATAATACACGGTTTTTCGGGATTCCGGGGTCCCGGAATAAAATTTTCTGGAAATCACATAGAAAGTTCCTCGGGTCAGATAAAGCGGCCACGCAAAGTTTGAGCACCAACGGAAGACATTTGGGGGTGCCGGTGTGCCACAAACCAAAGATTCGCAAAACTCGGATTATCGGAAAAATGTGTTAAAGCTCGTTATTTGAGGTTTGAAATCGAACAGTTGATTCCTAAAATCGAACAGGTTGATTCCTGAAATGTGCTCGGACGCGTGATTGAAAAAAAGGAGAAAAAGAAACAGTTCCGATGACGACCTTCCGAACGTTTGAAATTGAAGTGTATAATACACGGTTTTTCGGGATTCCTAATCCCGAAATAAAATTATCCGGAAATCACATAGAAAGTTCCTCGGGTCAGATAAAGCGGCCACGCAAAGTTTGAGCACCAACGGAAGACATTTGGGGGTGCCGGTGTGCCAAAAACCAAGATTCGCCAAACTCGGATTATCGTGAAAAATGTGTTAAACCTCGTTATTTGAGGATGAAATCGAACAGGTTGATTCCTGAAATCGAACAGGTTGATTCCTGAAATGAGCTCGGACGTGTGATTGGAAAACAGGGAGAAAAAGAAACAGTTCCGTCGACCTTCCGAACGGTGAAATTGAAGTGTATAATACACGGTTTTTCGGGATTCCGGAATAAAATTCTTCGGAAATCACATAGAAAGTTTCTCGGGTCAGATAAAGCGGCCATGCAAACTTTGAGCACCAACGGAAGACATTTGGGGTGCCGGTGTGCCACAAACCAGCATTCGCCGAAACTCGGATTATCTTGAAAAATGTGTTAAAGCTCGTTATTTGAGGTCAAATCGAACAGTTGATTCCGAAATGTGCTCGGACGCGTGATTGAAAAACAGGAGAAAAAGAAACAGTTCCGTGACGACCTTCCGAACGGCTACCGAAATTGAAATGTATAATACACGGTTTTTGGATTCCGGTCTCAAATAAAATTATCCGAAATCACATAGAAAGTTCCTCGTGTCAGATAAAGCGGCCTTGCAAAATTTGAGCACCAACGGAAGACATTTGGGGATGTCGGTGTGCCACAAACCAGCATTCGCCGAAACTCGGATTATCGTGAAAAATGTGTTAAAGCTCGTTATTTGGGGCTGAAATCGAACAGTTGATTCCCGAAAAGAGCTCGACGCGTGATTGGAAAACAGGAGAAAAAGAAACAGTTCCGTGACGACCTTCCGAACTACGATATTGAAGTGTATAATAAACGGTTTTTCGATTCCGGTCCCGGAATAAAATTCTTCGGAAATCACATAGAAAGTTTCTCGGTCGATAAAGCGGCCACGCAAAGTTTGAGCACCAACGGAAGACATTTGGGGTGCGGTGTGCCACAAAGCGAAGATTCACAAACTCGGATTATCTTGAAAAATGTGTTAAAGCTCGTTATTTGAGGTCAAATCGATCTGGTTGATTCCTGAAATCGAACAAGTTGATTCCTGAAATGAGCTCGGACGGGTGATTGAAAAACAGGAGAAAAAGAAATAGGTCCTAGGTACTACCTTCCGAACGGTGAAATTGAAGTGTATAATACACGGTTTTGGGATTCCGAATCCCGAAATAAAATTATCCGAAATCACATAGAAAGTTCCTCTGGTCAGATAAAGCGGCCACGCAAAGTTTGAGCACCAACGGAAGACATTTGGGGTGCCGGTGTGCCACAAACCAAAGATTCGCCAAACTTCGGATTATCGGGAAAAATGTGTTAAAGCTCGTTATTTGAGGCTGAAATCGAACAGGTTGATTCCTAAAATCGAACAGGTTGATTCCTGAAATGTGCTCGGACGCGTGATTGAAAAACAGGGAGAAAAAGAAACAGGTTCCGGTACGACCTTCCGAACGGCTGAAATTGAAGTGTATAATACACGGTTTTTCGGGATTCCGGAATCCCGAAATAAAATTATCCGGAAATCACATAGAAAGTTCCTCGGGTCAGATTAAGCGGCCACGCAAAGTTTGAGCACCAACGGAAGACATTTGGGGGTGCCGGTGTGCCACAAACCAGCATTCGCCGAAACTCGGATTATCGTGAAAAATGTGTTAAACCTCGTTATTTGAGGCTGAAATCGAACAGGTTGATTCCTGAAATCGAACAGGTTGATTCCTGAAATGAGCTCGGACGTGTGATTGGAAAACAGGGAGAAAAAGAAACAGGTTCCGGTACGACCTTCCGAACGGCTGAAATTGAAGTGTATAATAAACGGTTTTTCGGGATTCCGGTCCCTAATAAAATTCTTCGGAAATCACATAGAAAGTTTCTCGGGTCAGATAAAGCGGCCATGCAAACTTTGAGCACCAACGGAAGACATTTGGGGTGCCGGTGTGCCACAAACCAGCATTCGCCGAAACTCGGATTATCTTGAAAAATGTGTTAAAGCTCGTTATTTGAGGCTGAAATCGAACAGGTTGATTCCTGAAATCGAACAGGTTGATTCCTGAAATGTGCTCGACGCGTGATTGAAAAACAGGAGAAAAAGAAACAGTTCCTGATTTGACCTTCCGAACTACTTTGAAATTGAAATGTATAATACACGGTTTTTCGGGATTACGGGGTCTCGAAATAAAATTATCCGGAAATCACATAGAAAGTTCATCGTGTCAGATAAAGCGGCCTTGCAAAATTTGAGCACCAACGGAAGACATTTGGGGATGTCGGTGTGCCACAAACAAGCATTCGCCGAAACTCGGATTATCGTGAAAAATGTGTTAAAGCTCGTTATTTGGGGCTGAAATCGAACAGGTTGATTCCTGAAAAGAGCTCGGACGCGTGATTGAAAAACAGGGGAAAAAGAAACAGGTTCCGGTACGACCTTCCGAACGGTACAAATTGAAGTGTATAATACACGGTTTTTTCGGATTCCGGTCCCTAATAAAATTTTCTATAAATCACATAAAAAGTTCCTCGGGTCGGATAAAGCGGCCACGCAAAGTTTGAGCACCAACGGAAGACATTTGGGGTGCTGGTGTGCCACAAACCAAGATTCGCCGAAACTCGGATTATCGTGA
Organism: Silene latifolia; assembly: GCF_048544455.1. Taxonomy (NCBI): domain Eukaryota; kingdom Viridiplantae; phylum Streptophyta; class Magnoliopsida; order Caryophyllales; family Caryophyllaceae; genus Silene; species Silene latifolia. The sequence goes on along the minus strand of NC_133537.1, from coordinate 401,712 downwards.
AAAATGTGTTAAAGCTCGTTATTTGAGGTCAAATCGAACAAAGTTGATTCCTGAAATGAGTTCGACGCGTGATTAAAAAACGGGAGAAAAAGAAACAGGGTCCGTACGACCTTCCGAACGGCTGAAATTGAAGTGTATAATACACGGTTTTTCGGATTCCGGTCCCTAATAAAATTCTCTGAAATCACATAGAAAGTTCCTCGGGTCAGATAAAGCGGCCACGCAAAGTTTGAGCACCAATGGAAAACATTTGGTGGTGCGGTGTGCCACAAACTGTGACCGCGAAACTCGGATTATCGTGAAAAATGTGTTAAAGCTCGTTATTTGAGGCTGAAATCGAACAGGTTGATTCCTGAAATCGAACAGGTTGATTCCTGAAATGTGCTCGGACGCATGAAAAAGAAACAGGATCCGGTACGACCTTCCGAACGGCTGAAATTGAAGTATATAATACACGGTTTTTCGGGATTCCGGGGACCCGAAATAAAATTATCCGGAAATCACATAGAAAGTTCCTCGGGTCAGATGAAGCGGCCACGCAAAGTTTGACCACCAACGGAAGATATTTGGGGATGTCGGTGTGCCACAAACCAGCATTCGCCGAAACTCGGATTATCGTGAAAAATGTGTTAAAGCTCGTTATTTGGGGCTGAAATCGAACAGGTTGATTCCTGAAAAGAGAGCTCGGACGCGTGATTGAAAAACAGGGGGAAAAAGAAACAGGTTCCTGATTTACCTTCCGAACGGCCGAAATTGAAGTGTATAATACACGGTTTTGGATTCCGGTCCTAATAAAATTTTCTATAAATCACATAAAAGTTCCTCGGTCGATAAAGCGGCCACGCAAAGTTTGAGCACCAACGGAAGACATTTGGGGGTGCCGGTGTGCCACAAACCAGCATTCGCCGAAACTCGGATTATCGTGAAAAATGTGTTAAAGCTCGTTATTTGAGGCTGAAATCGAACAGGTTGATTCCTGAAATGTGCTCGGACGCGTGATTGAAAAACAGGAGAAAAAGAAACAGTTCCGATTTACCTTCCGAACTACCGAAATTGAAATGTATAATACACGTTTTTTCTTAATTCGGTCCCAAATAAAATTATCCGAAATCATATAGAAAGTTCCTCGTGTCAGATAAAGCGGCCACGCAAAATTTGAGCACCAGCGGAAGACATTTGGGGGTGCCGGTGTGCCACAAACCAGCATTCGCCGAAACTCGGATTATCGTGAAAAATGTGTTAAAGCTCGTTATTTGAGGCTGAAATCGAACAGGTTGATTCCTGAAATCGAACAGGTTGATTCCTGAAATCTGCTCGGACGCGTGATTGAAAAACAGGGAGAAAAAGAAACAGGTTCCGGTACGACCTTCCGAACGGTTGAAATTGAAGTGTATAAATACACGGTTTTTCGGGATTCCGGGATCCCGAAATAAAATTATCCGGAAATCACATAGAAAGTTCCTCGGGTCAGATAAAGCGGCCACGCAAAGTTTGAGCACCAACGGAAGACATTTGGGGCTGCCGGTGTGCCACAAACCAAAGATTCGCAAACTCGGATTATCGTGAAAAATGTGTTAAAGCTCGTTATTTGAGGCTGAAATCGAACAGGTTGATTCCTCAAAATGAGCTCGGACGCGTGATTGAAAAACGGGGAGAAAAAGAAACAGGGTCCGGTACGACCTTCCGAACGGCTGGAATTGAAGTGTATAATACACGGTTTTTCGGGATTCCGGTCCCTAATAAAATTCTCCGAAAATCACATAGAAAGTTCCTCGGGTCGATAAAGCGGCCACGCAAAGTTTGAGCACCAACGGAAGACATTTGGGGGTGCCGGTGTGCCACAAACCAAAGATTCGCGAAACTCGGATTATCGTGAAAAATGTGTTAAAGCTCGTTATTTGAGGCTCAAATCGAACAAGTTGATTCCTGAAATCGAACAGGTTGATTCCTGAAATGAGCTCGACGTGTGATTGGAAAACAGGGAGAAAAAGAAACAGTTCCGTGACGACCTTCCGAACGGTGAAATTGAAGTGTATAATAAACGGTTTTTCGGATTCCGGGTCCCGAATAAAATTCTTCGAAATCACATAGAAAGTTTCTCGGGTCAGATAAAGCGGCCATGCAAACTTTGAGCACCAACGGAAGACATTTGGGGTGCCGGTGTGCCACAAACCAAAGATTCGCCGAAACTTGGATTATCTTGAAAAATGTGTTAAAGCTCGTTATTTGAGGTTGAAATCGAACAGGTTGATTCCTGAAATCGAACAGGTTGATTCTGAAATGTGCTCGGCGCGTGATTGAAAAACAGGAGAAAAAGAAACAGTTCCGACCTTCCGAACTACCGAAATTGAAATGTATAATACACGGTTTTTCGGGATTCCGGTCTCAAATAAAATTATCCGGAAATCACATAGAAAGTTCCTCGTGTCAGATAAAGCGGCCTTGCAAAATTTGAGCACCAACGGAAGACATTTGGGGATGTCGGTGTGCCACAAACAAGCATTCGCCGGCTGATTATCGTGAAAATGTGTTAAAGCTCGTTATTTGGGGCCAAATCGAACAGTTGATTCCTGAAAAGAGCTCGGACGCGTGATTGAAAAACAAAGGGAAAAGCAACAGTTCCTGTACGACCTTCCGAACGGGTGAAATTGAAGTGTATAATACACGGTTTTTCTGGGATTCCGGTCCCGAATAAAATTTTCTGAAATCACATAGAAAGTTCCTCAGGTCAGATAAAGCGGCCACGCAAAGTTTGAGCACCAACGGAAGACATTTGGGGGTGCGGTGTGCCACAAACCAAAGATTCACTAAACTCGATTATCGTGAAAAATGTGTTAAAGCTCGTTATTTGACGCTAAAATCGAACAGGTTGATTCCTAGAATCGAACAGGTTGATTCCTGAAATTTGCTCGGACGCGTTATTGAAAAACAGGGAGAAAAAGAAACAGGTTCCTAGATTTACCTTCCGAACTACTTTGAAATTGAAGTGTATAATACACGGTTTTTCGGATTCCGAATCCCGAAATAAAATTATCCGAAATCACATAGAAAGTTCCTCGGGTCAGATAAAGCGGCCACACAAAGTTTGAGCACCAACGGAAGACATTTGGGGTGCCGGTGTGCCACAAACCAAAGATTCGCCGAAACTCGGATTATCTTGAAAAATGTGTTAAACCTCGTTATTTGAGGTCAAATCGAACAAAGTTGATTCCTGAAATTGAACAGTTGATTCCTCGAAATGAGCTCGGACGTGTGATTGGAAAACAGGGGAGAAAAAGAAACAGTTCCTGACGACCTTCCGAACGGTACCGAAATTGAAGTGTATAATAAATCGGTTTTTCGGATTCCGTCCCTAATAAAATTCTTCGAAATCACATAGAAAGTTTCTCGGTCGATAAAGCGGCCATGCAAACTTTGAGCACCAACGGAAGACATTTGGGGTGCCGGTGTGCCACAAACCAAAGATTCGCCGAAACTCCGATTATCTTGAAAAATGTGTTAAAGCTCGTTATTTGAGGTCAAATCGAACAGTTGATTCCCGAAATCGAACAGGTTGATTCCTGAAATGTGCTCGGACGCGTGATTGAAAAACAGGAGAAAAAGAAACAGTTCCTGACGACCTTCCGAACTACCAAATTGAAATGTATAATACACGGTTTTTCGGGATTCCGGTCTCAAATAAAATTATCCGGAAATCACATAGAAAGTTCCTCGTGTCAGATAAAGCGGCCTTGCAAAATTTGAGCACCAACGGAAGACATTTGGGGATGTCGGTGTGCCACAAACAAGCATTCGCCGAAACTCGGATTATCGTGAAAAATGTGTTAAAGCTCGTTATTTGGGGCTGAAATCGAACAGGTTGATTCCTGAAAAGAGCTCGGACGCGTGATTGAAAAACAGGGGGAAAAGCAACAGGTTCCTAAGACGACCTTCCGAACGGTAAAATTGAAATGTATAATACACGGTTTTTTCTGGGATTCCGGTCCCTAATAAAATTTTCTCGAAATCACATAGAAAGTTCCTCGGGTCGATAAAGCGGCCACGCAAAGTTTGAGCACCAACGGAAGACATTTGGGGGTGCCGGTGTGCACAAACCAAGATTCGCGAAACTCCTGGACACCGTGAAAATGTGTTAAAGCTCGTTATTTGAGGCTGAAATCGAACAGGTTGATTCCTGAAATTGAACAGGTTGATTCCTGAAATGTGCTCGGACGCGTGATTGAAAAATAGGGAGAAAAAGAAACAGGTTCCGGTACGACCTTCCGAACGGCTGAAACTGAAGTGTATAATACACGGTTTTTCGGGATTCCGGGGTCCCGAAATAAAATTATCCGGAAATCACATAGAAAGTTCCTCGGGTCAGATAAAGCGGCCACGCAAAGTTTGAGCACCAACGGAAGACATTTGGGGGTGCTTGGTGTGCCACAAACCAAAACCAAAGATTCGCCGAAACTCGGATTATCGTGAAAAATGTGTTAAACCTCGTTATTTGAGGTCAAATCGAACAAGTTGATTCCCGAAATCGAACAGTTGATTCCCGAAAATGAGCTCGGACGTGTGATTGGAAAACAGGAAAAAGAAATGTGTTCCGTGACGACCTTCCGAATCAAATCAAGTGTATAATAAACGGTTTTTTCTGATTCCTGTCCCGAATAAAATTCTTCGAAATCACATAGAAAGTTTCTGGTCGATAAAGCGGCCATGAAAACTTTGAGCACCAACGGAAGACATTTGGGGTGCCGGTGTGCCACAAAGCAAAGATTCGCCAAACTCGGATTATCTTGAAAAATGTGTTAAAGCTCGTTATTTGAGGTCAAATCGAACAAAGTTGATTTCTCAAATCGAACAGTTGATTCTGAAATGTGCTCGGACGCGTGATTGAAAAACAGGAGAAAAAAGAAACAGTTCCGTCGACCTTCCGAACTACTGAAATTGAAATGTATAATACACGGTTTTTCTGAATTCGGTCCCAAAAAAATTATCCTAAATCATATAGAAAGTTCCTCGTGTCAGATAAAGCGGCGACGCAAAATTTGAGCACCAACGGAAGACATTTGGGGATGTCGGTGTGCCACAAACAAGCATTCGCCGAAACTCGGATTATCGTGAAAAATGTGTTAAAGCTCGTTATTTGGGGCTGAAATCGAACAGGTTGATTCCTGAAAAGAGCTCGGACGCGTGATTGAAAAACAGGGGGAAAAAGCAACAGGTTCCGGTACGACCTTCCGAACGGCTGAAATTGAAGTGTATAATACACGGTTTTTCGGGATTCCGGGGTCCCGGAATAAAATTTTCTATAAATCACATAAAAAGTTCCTCGGGTCAGATAAAGCGGCCACGCAAAGTTTGAGCACCAACGGAAGACATTTGGGGGTGTCGGTGTGCCACAAACCAGCATTCGCCGAAACTCGGATTATCGTGAAAAATGTGTTAAAGCTCGTTATTTGAGGTCAAAATCGAACAAAGTTGATTCCTGAAATGAGTTCGACGCGTGATTAAAAAACGGGAGAAAAAGAAACAGGTCCTGACGACCTTCCGAACGGTTGAAATTGAAGTGTATAATACACGGTTTTTCGGATTCCGGTCCCTAATAAAATTCTCTGAAATCACATAGAAAGTTCCTCCGGTCAGATAAAGCGGCCACGCAAAGTTTGAGCACCAACGGAAAACATTTGGTGGTGCCGGTGTGCCACAAACTGTAATTCACCAAACTCGGATTATCGTGAAAATGTGTTAAAGCTCGTTATTTGAGGTCAAATCGAACAGGTTGATTCCCAAATCGAACAGGTTGATTCTGAAATGTGCTCGGACGCGTGATTGAAAAAAACAGGGAGAAAAAGAAACAGTTCCTGACGACCTTCCGAACGGCTGAAATTGAAATGTATAATACACGGTTTTTCGGGATTCCGGGGTCTCGAAATAAAATTATCCGGAAATCACATAGAAAGTTCCTCGTGTCAGATAAAGCGGCCACGCAAAGTTTGACCACCAACGGAAGATATTTGAGGATGTCGGTGTGCCACAAACCAGCATTTTTCGAAACTCGGATTATCGTGAAAAATATGTTAAAGCTCGTTATTTGGGGCTGAAATCGAACAGGTTGATTCCCGAAAGAGCTCGGACGCGTGATTGAAAAACAAGATGAAAAAGAAACAGTTCCTGACCTTTCCGAACTACTGAAATTGAAGTGTATAATACACGGTTTTTCGGGATTCCGGGGTCCCGAAATAAAATTATCCGGAAATCACATAGAAAGTTCCTCGGGTCAAATAAAGCGGCCACGCAAAGTTTGACCACCAACGGAAGATATTTGGGGATGTCGGTGTGTCACAAACCAGCATTCGCCGAAACTCGGATTATCGTGAAAAATGTGTTAAAGCTCGTTATTTGGGGCTGAAATCGAACAGGTTGATTCCTGAAAAGAGAGCTCGGACGCGTGATTGAAAAATAGGGGGAAAAAGAAACAGGTTCCGGTACGACCTTCCGAACGGCTGAAATTGAAGTGTATAATACACGGTTTTTCGGGATTCCGGGTCCCTAATAAAATTTTCTATAAATCACATAAAAAGTTCCTCGGGTCTGATAAAGCGGCCACGCAAAGTTTGAGCACCAACGGAAGACATTTGGGGGGTGCCGGTGTGCCTGAAACCAAAGATTCGCCGAAACTCGGATTATCGTGAAAAATATGTTAAAGCTCGTTATTTGAGGTGAAATCGAACAAGTTGATTCCTGAAATGAGCTCGGACGCGTGATTAAAAAACGGGGAGAAAAAGAAACAGGGTCCGGTACGACCTTCCGAACGGCTGAAATTGAAGTGTATAATACACGGTTTTTCGGGATTCCGGGGTCCCGGAATAAAATTCTCTGGAAATCACATAGAAAGTTCCTCGGGTCAGATAAAGCGGCCACGCAAAGTTTGAGCACCAACGGAAAACATTTGGGGGTGCCGGTGTGCCACAAACCGTGACCATTCGCCAAACTCCTGGATTATCGTGAAAAATGTGTTAAAGCTCGTTATTTGAGGCTGAAATCGAACAGGTTGATTCCTGAAATCGAACGGGTTGATTCCTGAAATGTGCTCGGACGCGTGAAAAAGAAACAGGTTCCGGTAGGACCTTCCGAACGGCTGTAATTGAAGTGTATAATACACGGTTTTTCGGGATTCCGGGGTCCCGAAATAAAATTATCCGGAAATCACATAGAAAGTTCCTCGGGTCAGATAAAGCGGCCACGCAAAGTTTGAGCACCAACGGAAGATATTTGGGGATGTCGGTGTGCCACAAACCAGCATTCGCCGAAAATCGGATTATCGTGAAAAATGTGTTAAAGCTCGTTATTTGGGGTCAAATCGAACAAAGTTGATTCTGAAAAGAGAGCTCGGACGCGTGATTGAAAAACAGGGGAAAAAGAAACAGTTACGCATTTACCTTCCGAACGGCTGAAATTGAAGTGTATAATACACGGTTTTTCGGATTCCGGTCCCTAATAAAATTTTCTTGAAATCACATAGAAAGCTCCTCGGTCGAGATAAAGCGCCACGCAAAGTTTGAGCACCAAATGAAGACATTTGGGGGTGCCGGTGTGCCACAAACCAGCATTCGCCGAAACTCGGATTATCGTGAAAAATGTGTTAAAGCTCGTTATTTGAGGCTGAAATCGAACAGGTTGAGTCCTAAAATCGAAAAGGTTGATTCCTGAAATGTGCTCGGACGCGTGATTGAAAAACAGGGAGAAAAAGAAACAGGTTCCGGTACGACCTTCCGAACGGCTGAAATTGAAGTGTATAATACACGGTTTTTCGGGATTCCGGGGTCCCGGAATAAAATTTTCTATAAATCACATAAAAAGTTCCTCGGGTCAGATAAAGCGGCCACGCAAAGTTTGAGCACCAACGGAAGACATTTGGGGTGCCGGTGTGCCACAAAGCAGCATTCGCCGAAACTCGGATTATCTTGAAAAATGTGTTAAAGCTCGTTATTTGAGGCTGAAATCGAACAGGTTGATTTCTGAAATCGAACAGTTGATTCCTGAAATGTGCTCGACGCGTGATTGAAAAACAGGAGAAAAAGAAACAGTTTCCTGATTTACGACCTTCCGAACTACCAAATTGAAATGTATAATACACGGTTTTTCGGAATTCCGGGGTCCCGAAAAAATTATCCGGAAATCATATAGAAAGTTCCTCGTGTCAGATAAAGCGGCGACGCAAAATTTGAGCACCAACGGAAGACATTTGGGGATGTCGGTGTGCCACAAACCAGCATTCGCCGAAACTCGGATTATCGTGAAAAATGTGTTAAAGCTCGTTATTTGGGGCTGAAATCGAACAGGTTGATTCCTGAAAAGAGCTCGGACGCGTGATTGAAAAACAGGGGAAAAAGCAACGAGTTTCCGTACGACCTTCCGAACGGTTGAAATTGAAGTGTATAATACACGGTTTTTGGGATTCCGGTCCCGAATAAAATTTTCTATAAATCACATAAAAAGTTCCTCGGGTCGATAAAGCGGCCACGCAAAGTTTGAGCACCAACGGAAGACATTTGGGGTGTCGGTGTGCCAGAAACCAAAATTCGCCGAAACTCGGATTATCGTGAAAATGTGTTAAAGCTCGTTATTTGAGGTCAAATCGAACAAAGTTGATTCCTGAAATGAGTTCGACGCGTGATTAAAAACGGGAGAAAAAGATACAGGGTCCGGTACGACCTTCCGAACGGTCAAATTGAAGTGTATAATACACGGTTTTTGGATTCCGGTCCCTAATAAAATTCTCTGAAATCACATAGAAAGTTCCTCGGGTCAGATAAAGCGGCCACGCAAAGTTTGAGCACCAACGGAAAACATTTGGTGGTGCCGGTGTGCCACAAACCAGAATTCGCCGAAACTCGGATTATCGTGAAAAATGTGTTAAAGCTCGTTATTTGAGGTTGAAATCGAATGAAAGTTGATTCCTGAAATCGAACAGGTTGATTCTGAAATGTGCTCGGACGCGTGATTGAAAAAAACAGGGAAAAAGAAACAGTTCCGTACGACCTTCCGAACTACCAAATTGAAATGTATAATACACGGTTTTTCGGGATTCCGGGGTCTCGAAATAAAATTATCCGGAAATCACATAGAAAGTTCCTCGTGTCAGATAAAGCGGCCACGCAAAGTTTGACCACCAACGGAAGATATTTGAGGATGTCGGTGTGCCACAAACCAGCATTTTTCGAAACTCGGATTATCGTGAAAAATATGTTAAAGCTCGTTATTTGGGGCTGAAATCGAACAGGTTGATTCCTGAAAAGAGAGCTCGGACGCGTGATTGAAAAACAAAGATGAAAAAAAACAAAGTTCCTGATTTACCTTCCGAACGGCCGAAATTGAAGTGTATAATACGGTTTTTCGGATTCCGGTCCCAAATAAAATTATCCGGAAATCACATAGAAAGTTCCTCGGGTCAAATAAAGCGGCCACGCAAAGTTTGACCACCAACGGAAGATATTTGGGGATGTCGGTGTGTCACAAACCAGCATTCGCCGAAACTCGGATTATCGTGAAAAATGTGTTAAAGCTCGTTATTTGGGGCTGAAATCGAACAGGTTGATTCCTGAAAAGAGAGCTCGGACGCGTGATTGAAAAATAGGGGGAAAAAGAAACAGGTTCCGGTACGACCTTCCGAACGGCTGAAATTGAAGTGTATAATACACGGTTTTTCGGGATTCCGGGGTCCCGGAATAAAATTTTCTATAAATCACATAAAAAGTTCCTCGGGTCAGATAAAGCGGCCACGCAAAGTTTGAGCACCAACGGAAGACATTTGGGGGTGCCGGTGTGCCACAAACCAGCATTCGCCGAAACTCGGATTATCGTGAAAAATGTGTTAAAGCTCGTTATTTGAGGCTGAAATCGAACAGGTTGATTCCTGAAATGAGTTCGGACGCGTGATTAAAAAACGGGGAGAAAAAGAAACAGGGTCCGGTACGACCTTCCGAACGGCTGAAATTGAAGTGTATAATACACGGTTTTTCGGGATTCCGGTCCCTGAATAAAATTCTCCAGAAATCACATAGAAAGTTCCTCGGGTCCGATAAAGCGGCCACGCAAAGTTTGAGCACCAACGGAAAACATTTGGGGTGCCGTGTGCCACAAACCCACCAAACTCGGATTATCGTGAAAAATGTGTTAAAGCTCGTTATTTGAGGTCAAATCGAACAGTTGATTCCTCAAAATCGAACGGTTGATTCCTGAAATGTGCTCGGACGCGTGAAAAAGAAACAGGTTCCGGTAGGACCTTCCGAACGGCTGTAATTGAAGTGTATAATACACGGTTTTTCGGGATTCCGTGGTCCCGGAATAAAATTATCCGGAAATCACATAGAAAGTTCCTCGGTCGGATAAAGCGCCACGCAAAGTTTGAGCACCAACGGAAGATATTTGGGGATGTCGGTGTGCCACAAACCAGCATTCGCCGAAAATCGGATTATCGTGAAAAATGTGTTAAAGCTCGTTATTTGGGGCTGAAATCGAACAGGTTGATTCCTGAAAAGAGAGCTCGGACGCGTGATTGAAAAACAGGGGGAAAAAGAAACAGGTTACGGTACGACCTTCCGAACGGCTGAAATTGAAGTGTATAATACACGGTTTTTCGGGATTCCGGGTCCCTAATAAAATTTTCTTGAAATCACATAGAAAGTTCCTCGGGTCGATAAAGCGGCCACGCAAAGTTTGAGCACCAGCGAAGACATTTGGGGGTGCCGGTGTGCCTAAAACCAAGATTCGCCAAACTCGGATTATCGTGAAAATGTGTTAAAGCTCGTTATTTGAGGTCAAATCGAAATCGAAAGTTGAGTCCTAAAATCGAAAAGGTTGATTCCTGAAATGTGCTCGGACGCGTGATTGAAAAACAGGAGAAAAAGAAACAGTTTCCTGATTTACCTTCCGAACGGCTGAAATTTAAGTGTATAATACACGGTTTTTCGGGATTACGGGATCCCGAAATAAAATTATCCGGAAATCACATAGAAAGTTCCTCGGGTCAGATAAAGCCGCCACGCAAAGTTTGAGCACCAACGGAAGACATTTGGGGTCACGGTGTGCCCAAACCAAAGATTCGCCAAACTCGGATTATCGTGAAAAATGTGTTAAAGCTCGTTATTTGAGGCTGAAATCGAACAGGTTGATTCCCGAAATGAGCTCGGACGCGTGATTGAAAAACGGGGAGAAAAAGAAACAGGTCCTGCATGCGACCTTCCGAACGGCTGAAATTGAAGTGTAATATACGGTTTTTCTGGATTCTGGTCCCGAACAAAATTCTCCGAAATCACATAGAAAGTTCCTCGGGTCAGATAAAGCGGCCACGCAAAGTTTGAGCACCAAAGGAAGACATTTGGGGTGCCGGTGTGTCACAAACCAAAGATTCGCCGAAACTCGGATTATCATGAAAATGTGTTAAAACTCGTTATTTGAGGCCAAATAGAATAAAGTTGATTCATGAAATCGAACAAGTTGATTCCCGAAATGAGCTCGGACGTGTGATTGGAAAAAAAAAAAGGAGAAAAAGAAATAGGTTCCAGACGACCTTCCGAACTACCAAATTGAAGTGTATAATAAACGGTTTTTCGGATTCCGGTCCCTAATAAAATTCTTCGGAAATCACATAAAAGGTTTCTCGGGTCAGATAAAGCGGCCATGCAAACTTTGAGCACCAACGGAAGACATTTGGGGTGCCGGTGTGCCACAAACCAGCATTCGCCGAAACTCGGATTATCTTAAAAATGTGTTAAAGCTCGTTATTTGAGGCTGAAATCGAATAGGTTGATTCCTGAAATGAGCTCGGACGCGTGATTGAAAAATAGGGAGAAAAAGAAACAGGGTCCGGTACGACCTTTCGAACGGCTGAAATTGAAGTGTATAATACACGGTTTTTCGGATTCCGGTCCCGAACAAAATTTTCTGGAAATCACATTGAATGTTCCTCGGGTCAGATAAAGCGGCCACGCAAAGTTTGAGCTCCAACGGAAGACATTTGGGGGTGCCGGTGTGCCACAAACCAGCATTCGCCGAAACTCGGATTATCGTGAAAATGTGTTAAAGCTCGTTATTTGAGGCTGAAATCGAACAGGTTGATTCCTGAAATGAGCTCGAACGCGTGATTGAAAAACAGGGAGAAAAAGAAACAAGGTCCGGTACGACCTTCCGAACGGCTGAAATTGAAGTTTATAATACACGGTTTTTCGGGATTCCGGGGTCCCGGAACAAAATTCTCCGGAAATCACATAGAAAGTTCCTCAGGTCAGATAAAGCGGTCACGCAAAGTTTGAGCACCAACGGAAGACATTTGGGGATGCCGGTTGCCACAAACCAAAGATTCGCCGAAACTCGATTATCGTGAAAATGTGTTAAAGCTCGTTGTTTGAGGTGAAATCGAACAAAGTTGATTCCTAAAATCGAACAGGTTGATTTCTGAAATGAGCTCGGACGCGTGATTGAAAAACGAGGAGAAAAAGAAACAGTTCCGATTTACCTTCCGAACGGTGAAATTGAAGTGTATAATACACGGTTTTTCGGATTTCGGGGTCCCGAATAAAATTCTTCGAAATCACATAAAAAGTTTCTCGGTCGATAAAGTGGCCACGCAAAGTTTGAGCACCAACGGAAGACATTTGGGGATGCCGGTTGCCACAAACCAACATTCGCCAAACTCGATTATCGTGAAAAATGTATTAAAGCTCGTTGTTTGAGGTGAAATCGAACAAAGTTGATTCCTAAAATCGAACAGGTTGATTCCTGAAATGTGCTCGGACGCGTGATTGAAAAACAGGAGAAAAAGAAACAGTTCCAGACGACCTTCCGAACTACCAAATTGAAATGTATAATACACGGTTTTTCGGGATTCCGGGGTCCCGAAATAAAATTATCCGGAAATCACATAGAAAGTTCCTCGTGTCAGATAAAGCGGCCACGCAAAATTTGAGCACCAACGGAAGACATTTGGGGATGTCGGTGTGCCACAAACAAGCATTCGCCGAAACTCGGATTATCGTGAAAAATGTGTTAAAACTCGTTATTTGGGGCTGAAATCGAACAGGTTGATTCTGAAAAGAGCTCGACGCGTGATTGAAAAACAGGGGAAAAAGCAACAGTTCCGGTCGACCTTCCGAACGGGCCGAAATTGAAGTATATAATACACGGTTTTTGGGAATTCCGGGGTCCCGGAATAAAATTCTTCTGAAATCACATAGAAAGTTCCTCGGGTCAGTTAAAGCGGCCACGCAAAGTTTGAGCACCAACGGAAGACATTTGGAGGTGCCGGTGTGCCACAAACCAAATTCGCCGAAACCCTGGATTATCGTGAAAATGTGTTAAAGCTCGTTATTTGAGGTCAAATCGAACAGTTGATTCCTGAAATCGAACAAGTTGATTCCTGAAATGTGCTCGGACGCGTGATTGAAAAATAGGGAGAAAAAGAAACAGTTCCGACGACCTTCCGAACTACCGAAATCAAGTGTATAATACACGGTTTTTCAGGATTCCAGGGTCCCAGAATAAAATTATCCGGAAATCACATAGAAAGTTCCTCGGTCGATAAAGCGCCACGCAAAGTTTGAGCACCAACGGAAGATATTTGGGGATGTCGGTGTGCCCAAAACCAAAGATTCGCCAAACTCGGATTATCGTGAAAAATGTGTTAAAGCTCGTTATTTGGGGCTGAAATCGAACAGTTGATTCCCGAAAAGAGAGCTCGGACGCGTGATTGAAAAAAGGGGGAAAAAGAAACAGTTCCTGATCGACCTTCCGAACGGCTGAAATAGAAGTGTATAATACACTTGTTTTTTCGGGATTCCGGTCCCTAATAAAATTTTCTTGGAATCACATAGAAAGTTCCTCGGGTCGATAAAGCGGCCACGCAAAGTTTGAGCACCAACGGAAGACATTTGGGGGTGCCGGTGTGCCAAAACCAAATTCGCCAAACTCGGATTATCGTGAAAAATGTGTTAAAGCTCGTTATTTGAGGTCGAAATCGAATGTTTTATTCCTAAAATCGAAAAGGTTGATTCCTGAAATGTGCTCGGACGCGTGATTGAAAAACAGAGAGAAAAAGAAACAGTTCCGATGACGACCTTCCGAACGGCTGAAATTGAAGTGTATAATACACGGTTTTTCGGATTCCGGATCCCGAAATAAAATTATTCGAAATCACATAGAAAGTTTCTCGGGTCAGATAAAGCGGCCACGCAAAGTTTGAGCAAGAACGGAAGACATTTGGGGCAGCGGTGTGCCACAAACCAAAGATTCGTCGAAACTCGGATTATCGTGAAAAATGTGTTAAACCTCGTTATTTGAGTCCGAAATCGAACAGGTTGATTCCTGAAATGAGCTCGGACGCGTGATTGAAAAACGGGAGAAAACGAAACAGGGTCCGCACGACCTTCCGAACGGCCGAAATTGAAGTGTATAATACACGGTTTTTCGGGGTCCCGAACAAAATTCTCCAGAAATCACATAGAAAGTTCCTCGGTCAGATAAAGCGGCCACGCAAAGTTTGAGCACCAAAGGAAGACATTTGGGCGTGCCGGTGTGCCTGAAACCAAAGATTCGCCGAAACCTGATTATCATGAAAAATGTGTTAAAACTCGTTATTTGAGGGAAAATCGAACAGGTTGATTCCCAAATCGAACAAGTTGATTCCCGAAATAAGCTCGGACGTGTGATTGGAAAACGGGAGAAAAAGAAACAGTTCCGACGACCTTCCGAACGGTAATAAATTGAAGTGTATAATAAACGGTTTTTGGGATTCCGGGTCCCGAATAAAATTCTTCGGAAATCACATAAAAAGTTTATCGGGTCAGATAAAGCGGCCATGCAAACTTTGAGCACCAACGGAAGACATTTGGGGTGCCGGTGTGCCTAAAACCAAAGATTCGTAAAACTCGGATTATCTTGAAAAATGTGTTAAAGCTCGTTATTTGAGGCTGAAATCGAATAGGTTGATTCCTGAAATGAGCTCGGACGCGTGATTGAAAAATAGGGAGAAAAAGAAACAGGGTCAGGTACGACCTTCCGAACGGCTGAAATTGAAGTGTATAATACACGGTTTTTCGGATTCCGGTCCCGAACAAAATTTTCTCGAAATCACATTGAATGTTCCTCGGTCGATAAAGCGGCCACGCAAAATTTTAAGCTCCAACGGAAGACATTTGGGGGTGCCGGTGTGCCACAAACCAAAGCATTCGCAGAAACTCGGATTATCGTGAAAATGTGTTAAAGCTCGTTATTTGAGGCTGAAATCGAACAGGTTGATTCCTAAAATCGAACAGGTTGATTCCTGAAATGAGCTCGAACGCGTGATTGAAAAACAGGGAGAAAAAGAAACAAGGTCAAGTACGACCTTCCGAACGGCTGAAATTGAAGTGTATAATACACGGTTTTTCGGGATTCCGGGGTCCCGGAACAAAATTCTCCGGAAATCACATAGAAAGTTCCTCAGGTCAGATAAAGCGGCCACGCAAAGTTTGAGCACCAACGGAAGACATTTGGGTATGCCGGTTGCCACAAACCAGCATTCGCCGAAACTCGGATTATCGTGAAAAATGTGTTAAAGCTCGTTGTTTGAGGCTGAAATCGAACAGGTTGATTCCTAAAATCGAACAGGTTGATTCCTGAAATGTGCTCGGACGCGTGATTGAAAAACAGGGAGAAAAAGAAACAGGTTCCGATACGACCTTCCGAACGGCTGAAATTGAAATGTATAATACACGGTTTTTCGGGATTCCGGGGTCCCGAAATAAAATTATCCGGAAATCACATAGAAAGTTCCTCGTGTCAGATAAAGCGGCCACGCAAAATTTGAGCACCAACGGAAGACATTTGGGGATGTCGGTGTGCCACAAACAAGCATTCGCTGAAACTCGGATTATCGTGAAAAATGTGTTAAAGCTCGTTATTTGGGGTGAAATCGAACAAAGTTGATTCTGAAAAGAGCTCGGACGCGTGATTGAAAAACAGGGGGAAAAAGCAACAGTTCCTATTTACCTTCCGAACGGCCGAAATTGAAGTGTATAATACACGTTTTTCTGATTCCGTCCCGAATAAAATTCTCTGAAATCACATAGAAAGTTCCTCGGGTCAGATAAAGCGGCCACGCAATGTTTGAGCACCAACGGAAGACATTTGGGGGTGCCGGTGTGCCACAAACCAGCATTCGCCGAAACTCGGATTATCGTGAAAAATGTGTTAAAGCTCGTTATTTGAGGTGAAATCGAACAAAGTTGATTCCCGAAATCGAACAAAGTTGATTCTGAAATGTGCTCGGACGCGTGATTGAAAAATAGGGAGAAAAAGAAACAGTTCCTGACGACCTTCCGAACACCAAATCAAGTGTATAATACACGGTTTTTCGGGATTCCGGGGTCCCGGAATAAAATTCTCCGGAAATCACATAGAAAGTTCCTCGGGTCAGATAAAGCGGCCACGCAAAGTTTGAGCACCAACGGAAGATATTTGGGGATGTCGGTGTGCCACAAACCAAAGATTCGTCGAAACTCGGATTATCGTGAAAAATGTGTTAAAGCTCGTTATTTGGGGCAAATCGAACAAAGTTGATTCCTGAAAAGAGAGCTCGGACGCGTGATTGAAAAACAGGGGAAATAGAAACAGGTTCCTCTGACGACCTTCCGAACGGTGAAATTGAAGTGTATAATACACGGTTTTTCGGGATTCCGGTCCCTAATAAAATTTTCATGAAATCACATAGAAAGGTCCTCGGGTCGGATAAAGCGGCCACGCAAAGTTTGAGCACCAACGGAAGACATTTGGGGTGCCGGTGTGCCTGAAACCAAAGATTCGCGAAACTCGGATTATCGTGAAAAATGTGTTAAAGCTCGTTATTTGAGGTCAAATCGAACAGTTGATTCCCAAATGTGCTCGGACGCGTGATTGGAAAACAGGAGAAAAAGAAACAGTTCCGGTCCGACCTTCCGAACGGCCGAAAATTGAAGTGTATAATACACGGTTTTTCGGATTCCGGTCCCAAATAAAATTATCCGAAATCACATAGAAAGTTCCTCGGGTCGATAAAGCGGCCACGCAAAGTTTGAGCACCAACGGATGATATTTGGGGATGTCGGTGTGCCACAAACCAGCATTCGCCGAAACTCGGATTATCGTGAAAAATGTGTTAAAGCTCGTTATTTGGGGCTAAAATCGAACAGGTTGATTCCTGAAAAGAGAGCTCGGACGCGTGATTGAAAAACAGGGGAAAAAAACAGTTCCCAGACGACCTTCCGAACGGCTAAAATTGAAGTGTATAATACACGGTTTTCTGGATTCCGGGTCCCGAATAAAATTTTCTTGAAATCACATAGAAAGCTCCTCGGTCGAGATAAAGCGGCCACGCAAAGTTTGAGCACCAACGGAAGACATTTGGGGGTGCCGGTGTGCCACAAACCAAAGATTCGCCAAACTCGGATTATCGTGAAAAATGTGTTAAAGCTCGTTATTTGAGGCTAAAATCGAACAGGTTGATTCCTGAAATCGAACAGGTTGATTCCTGAAATGTGCTCGGACGCGTGATTGAAAAACAGGGAGAAAAAGAAACAAGGTCAAGTACGACCTTCCGAACGGCTGAAATTGAAGTGTATAATACACGGTTTTTCGGGATTTCGGGGTCCCGGAACAAAATTCTCCGGAAATCACATAGAAAGTTCCTCAGGTCAGATAAAGCGGCCACGCAAAGTTTGAGCACCAACGGAAGACATTTGGGGATGCCGGTTGCCACAAACCAACATTCGCCGAAACTCGGATTATCGTGAAAAATGTATTAAAGCTCGTTGTTTGAGGCTGAAATCGAACAGGTTGATTCCTAAAATCGAACAGGTTGATTCCTGAAATGTGCTCGGACGCGTGATTGAAAAACAGGGAGAAAAAAGAAACAGTTCCTGACGACCTTCCGAACTACCAAATTGAAATGTATAATACACGGTTTTTCGGGATTCCGGGGTCCCGAAATAAAATTATCCGGAAATCACATAGAAAGTTCCTCGTGTCAGATAAAGCGGCCACGCAAAATTTGAGCACCAACGGAAGACATTTGGGGATGTCGGTGTGCCACAAACAAGCATTCGCCGAAACTCGGATTATCGTGAAAAATGTGTTAAAGCTCGTTATTTGGGGTCAAAAATCGAACAGTTGATTCCCGAAAAGAGCTCGGACGCGTGATTGAAAAACAGGGGAAAAAGCAACGAGTTCCGATTTACCTTCCGTACGGTGAAATTGAAGTGTAATACACGGTTTTGGGATTCGGTCCCGAACAAAATTCTCCGAAATCACATAGAAAGTTCCTCGGGTCAGATAAAGCGGCCACGCAAAGTTTGAGCACCAAAGGAAGACATTTGGGGTGCCGTGTGCCACAAACCAAAGATTCGCGAAACTCGGATTATCGTGAAAAATGTGTTAAAGCTCGTTATTTGAGGTCAAATCGAACAGGTTGATTCCTGAAATGAGCTCGGACGCGTGATTGAAAAACAGGAGAAAAAGAAACAGTTTCCGTCGACCTTCCGAATCAATAAATTGAAGTGTATAATACACGGTTTTGGGATTCCGGTCCCGAAATAAAATTATCCGGAAATCACATAGAAAGTTCCTCGGGTCAGATAAAGCGGCCACGCAAAGTTTGAGCACCAACGGAAGATATTTGGGGATGTCGGTGTGCCACAAACCAAAGATTCACTAAACTCGATTATCGTGAAAAATGTGTTAAAGCTCGTTATTTGGGGCTAAAATCGAACAGGTTGATTCCTGAAAAGAGAGCTCGGACGCGTGATTGAAAAACAGGGGGAAAAAGAAACAGGTTCCGGTACGACCTTCCGAACGGCTGAAATTGAAGTGTATAATACACGGTTTTTCGGGATTCCGGTCCCGAATAAAATTTTCTTGAAATCACATAGAAAGTTCCTCGGGTCGATAAAGCGGCCACGCAAAGTTTGAGCACCAACGAGAAGACATTTGGGGGTGCCGGTGTGCCACAAACCAAAGATTCGCGAAACTCGGATTATCGTGAAAAATGTGTTAAAACTCGTTATTTGAGGCCGAAATCGAACAGGTTGATTCCCAAATCGAACAAGTTGATTCCCGAAATGAGCTCGGACGTGTGATTGGAAAACAGGGAGAAAAAGAAACAGGTTCCGGTACGACCTTCCGAACGGCTGAAATTGATGTGTATAATAAACGGTTTTTCGGGATTCCGGGGTCCCGGAATAAAATTCTTCGGAAATCACAAAAAAAGTTTCTCGGGTCAGATAAAGCGGCCATGCAAACTTTGAGGACCAACGGAAGACATTTGGGGTGCCGGTGTGCCACAAACCAGCATTCGCCGAAACTCGGATTATCTTGAAAAATGTGTTAAAGCTCGTTATTTGAGGCTAAAATCGAATAGGTTGATTCCTGAAATGAGCTCGGACGCGTGATTGAAAAATAGGGAGAAAAAGAAACAGGGTCCGGTACGACCTTCCGAACGGCTGAAATTGAAGTGTATAATACACGGTTTTTCGGGATTCCGGGGTCCCGGAACAAAATTTTCTGGAAATCACATTGAATGTTCCTCGGGTCAGATAAAGCGGTCACGCAAAGTTTGAGCTCCAACGGAAGACATTTGGGGGTGCCGGTGTGCCACAAACCAAAGATTCGCGAAACTCCTGATTATCGTGAAAATGTGTTAAAGCTCGTTATTTGAGGCTGAAATCGAACAGGTTGATTCCTGAAATCGAATAGGTTGATTCCTGAAATGAGCTCGAACGCGTGATTGAAAAACAGAGAGAAAAAGAAACAAGGTCCGGTACGACCTTCCGAACGGCTGAAATTGAAGTGTATAATACACGGTTTTTCTGGATTCCGGAACAAAATTCTTCGAAATCACATAGAAAGTTCCTCGGGTCAGATAAAGCGGCCACGCAAAGTTTGAGCACCAACGGAAGACATTTGGGGATGCCGGTTACCACAAACCAAAGATTCGCCAAACTCGATTATCGTGAAAAATGTGTTAAAACTCGTTATTTGAGGCTCAAATCGAACAGGTTGATTCCTTAAATCGAACAGGTTGATTCCTGAAATGTGCTCGGACGCGTTATTGAAAAACAGGAGAAAAAGAAACAGTTCCGACGACCTTCCGAACTACTCAAATTGAAGTGTATAATACACGGTTTTTCGGGATTCCGGGGTCCCGAAAAAATTCTCCGGAAATCACATAGAAAGTTCCTCGGGTCAGATAAAGCGGCCACGCAAAGTTTGAGCACCAACGAAAGACATGGGGGTGCCGGTGTGCCACAAACCAGCATTCACCGAAACTCGGATTATCGTGAAAAATGTGTTAAACCTCGTTATTTGAGGCTGAAATCGAACAGGTTGATTCCTGAAATGAGCTCGGACGCGTGATTGAAAAACGGGGAGAAAAAGAAACAGGGTCCGGTACGACCTTTCGAACGGCTGAAATTGAAGTGTTATACACGGTTTTTCGGGATTCCGGGGTCCCGGAACAAAATTCTCCGGAAATCACATAGAAAGTTCCTCGGGTCAGATAAAGCGGCCACGCAAAGTTTGAGCACCAAAGGAAGACATTAGAGGGTTCCGGTGTGCCACAAATCAGCATTCGCCGAAACTCGGATTATCGTGAAAAATGTGGTAAAGCTCGTTATTTGAGGCTGAAATCGAACAGGTTGATTCCTGAAATCGAACAGGTTGATTCCTGAAATGAGCTCGGACGTGTGATTGGAAAACAGGGAGAAAAAGAAACAGGTTACGGTACGACCTTCCGAACGGCTGAAATTGAAGTGTATAATAAACGGTTTTTGGATTCCGGTCCCTAATAAAATTCTTCGAAATCACATAGAAAGTTTCTCGGGTCAGATAAAGCGGCCATGCAAACTTTGAGCACCAACGGAAGACATTTGGGGTGCTTGGTGTGCCACAAACCAAAGATTCACTAAACTCGGATTATCTGGGAAAATGTGTTAAAGCTCGTTATTTGAGGCTGAAATCGAATAGGTTGATTCCTGAAATGAGCTCGGACGCGTGATTGAAAAATAGGGAGAAAAAGAAATAGGGTCCGGTACGACCTTCCGAACGGCTGAAATTGAAGTGTATAATACACGGTTTTTCGGGATTCCGAGGTCGCAGAACAAAATTCTCTGGAAATCACATTGAATGTTCCTCGGGTCAAATAAAGCGGACACGCAAAGTTTGAGCACCAACGAAAGACATTTGGGGGTGCCGGTGTGCCACAAACCAGCATTCGCCGAAACTCGGATTATCGTGAAAAATGTGTTAAAGCTCGTTATTTGAGGCTGAAATCGAACAGGTTGATTCCTGAAATCGACCAGGTTGATTCCTGAAATGAGCTCGAATGCGTGATTGAAAAACAGGGAGAAAAAGAAACAAGGTCCGGTACGACCTTCCGAACGGCTGAAATTGAAGTGTACAATACACGGTTTTTCGGGATTCCGGAGTCCCGGAACAAAATTCACCGAAAATCACATAGAAAGTTCCTCGGGTCAGATAAAGCGGCCACGCATAATTTGAGCACCAACGGAAGACATTTGGGGATGCCGGTTGCCACAAACCAGCATTCGCAGAAACTCGGATTATCGTGAAAAATGTGTTAAAGCTCGTTATTTGGGGCTGAAATCGAACAGGTTGATTCCTGAAATCGAACAGGTTGATTCCTGAAAAGAGCTCGGACGCGTGATTGAAAAACTGGGGGAAGAAGAAACAGGTTCCGGTGCGACCTTCCGAACGGCTGAAATTGAAGTGTATAATACACGGTTTTTCGGGGTCCCGAAATAAAATTCACCGGAAATTACATAGAAAATTCCTCAGGTCAGATAAAGCGGCCACGCAAAGTTTGAGCACCAACGGAAGACATTTGGGGGTACCGGTGTGCCACAAACCAGCATTCGCCGAAACTCGGATTATCGTGAAAAATGTGTTAAAGCTCGTTATTTGAGGTCGAAATCGAACAGTCGATTCCCAAATCGAACAGGTTGATTCCTGAAATGAGCTCGGACGCGTGATTGAAAAACAGGAGAAAAAGAAACAGGTTCCGCATTTACCTTCCGAACGGCTAAAATTGAAGTGTTTAATACACGGTTTTTCGGGATTCCGGTCCCGAAATAAAATTCTCCGAAATCACATAGAAAATTCTTCGGGTCGAGATAAAGCGGCCACGCAAAGTTTGAGCACCAACGGAAGACATTTGGGGGTGCCGGTGTGCCACAAACCAAAGATTCGCCGAAACTCGATTATCGTCAAAAATGTGTTAAAGCTCGTTATTAGAGGCTGAAATCGAACGGGTTGATTCCTAAAATGAGCTCGGACGCGTGATTGAAAAACGGGGAGAAAAAGAAACAGGGTCCGGTACGACCTTCCGAACGGCTGAAATTGAAGTGTATAATACACGGTTTTTCAGGATTCTGGGGTCCCGGAAAAAAATTCTCCGGAAATCACATAGAAAAATCCTCGGGTCAGATAAAGCAGCCACGCAACGTTTGAGCACCAAAGGAAGACATTTGGGGGTGCCGGTGTGCCACAAACCAGCATTCGCCAAAACTCGGATTATCGTGAAAAATGTGTTAAAGCTCGTTATTTGAGGCTGAAATCGAACAGGTTGATTCCTGAAATCGAACAGGTTGATTCCTGAAATGAGCTCGGACGCGTGATTGGAAAATATGGAGAAAAAGAAACAGATTCTGGTACGACCTTCCGAGCGGCTGAAATTGAAGTGTATAATAAACGGTTTTTCGGGATTCCGGGGTCCCGGAATAAAATTCTTCGGAAAACACATAGAAAGTTTCTCGGGTCAGATAAAGCGGCCATGCAAACTTTGAGAACCAACGGAAGAAATTTGGGGTGCCGGTGTGCCACAAACCAGTATTCGCCGAAACTCGGATTATTTTGTAAAATGTGTTAAAGCTCGTTATTTGAGGCTGAAATCGAATAGGTTGATTCCTGAAATGAGCTCGGACGCGTGATTGAAAAATAGGGAGAAAAAGAAACAGGGACTGGTACGAACTTCCGAACGGCTGAAATTGAAGTGTATAATACACGGTTTTTCGGGATTCCGGGGTACCGGAACAAAATTCTCCGGAAATCACATAGAAATTTCCTCGGGTCAGATCAAGCGGCCACGCAAAGTTTGAGCACCAACGGAAGACATTTGGGGATGCCGGTGTGCCACAAACCAGCATTCGCCGAAACTCGGATTATCGTCAAAAATGTGTTAAAGCTCGTTATTTGGGGCTGAAATCAAACAGGTTAATTCCTGAAATCGAACAGGTTGATTCCTGAAAAGAGCTCGGACGCGTGATTGAAAAACAGGGGGAAAAAGAAACAGATTCCGGTACGACCTTCCGAACGGCTGAAATTGATGTATAAAATACACGGTTTTTCGGGATTCCGGGGTCCCGGAATAAAATTCTCTGGAAATAACATAGAAAGTTCCTCGGGTCAGATAAAGCGGCCACGCAAAGTTTCAGCACCAATGGAAGACATTTGGGAGTGCCGGTGTGCCACAAACCAGCATTCGCCGAAACTCGGATTATCGTGAAAAATGTATTAAAGATCGTTATTTGAGGCTGAAATCGAACAGGTTGATTCCTGAAATCGAACAGGTTGATTCCTGAAATGTGCTCGGACGCGTGTTTGAAAAACAGGGAGAAAAAGAAACAGGATCCGGTACGACCTTCCGAACGGCTGAAATTGAAGTGTGTATAATACACGGTTTTTCGGGATTCCGGGGTCCCGGAACAAAATTCTCCGGAAATCACATAGAAAGTTCCTCGGGTCAGATAAAGCGGCCATGCAAAGTTTGAGCACCAACGGAATACATTTGGAGGTGCCGGTGTGCCACAAACCAGCATTCGCCGAAACTCGGATTATCGTGAAAAATGTGTTAAAGCTCGTTATTTGAGGATGAAATCGAACAGGTTGATTCCTGAAATCGAACAGGTTGATTCGTGAAATGAGCTCGGATGCGTGATTGAGAAACAGAGAGAAAAAGAAACAGGTTCCGGTACGACCTTCCGAACGGTTTAAATTGAAGTGTATAATAAACGGTTTTTCGGGATTACGTGGTCCCGGAATAAAATTTTCCGGAAATCACATAGAAAGTTCCTCGGGTCAGATAAAGCGACCAGGCAAATTTTGAACACCAACAGGAGACATTTGGGGGTGCCGGTGTGCCACAAACCAGCATTCGCCGAAACTCGGATTATCGTGAAAAATGTGTTAAAACTCGTTATTTGAGGCTGAAATCGAACAGGTTTATTCCTGAAATCGAACAGGTTAATTCCTGAAATGAGCTCGGACGCGTGATTGAAAAACAGGGAGAAAAAGAAACAGTTCCGGTACGACCTTCCGAACGGCCGAAATTGAAGTGTATAATACACGGTTTTTCGGAATTCCAGGGTCCCGGAACAAAATTCTCCTGAAATCCCATAGAAATTCCTCAGGTCAAATAAAGCGGCCACGCAAAATTTGAGTAGCAACGGAAGACATTTGGGGGTGCCGGTATGCCATAAACCAGCATTTGTCGAACCTCGGATAATCGTGAAAAATGGATTAATGCTCGTTTAATGCTCGTTATTTGAGGTTGGATGGAATAGGTTAACTCCCCAAATGACCTCGGACGCGTGATTGAAAAACCGGGAGAAAAAGAAACAAGGTCCGGTACGACCTCCCGAACGGCTCAAATTGAAGTGTATAATAGACGGTTTTTCGGGATTCCAGGGTCCCGAAACAAAATTCCCCGGAAATCACATAGAAAGTTCCTCGGGTCAGATAAAGCGGCCACGCAAAATTTGAGTAGCAACGAAAGACATTTGGGGGTGCCGGTATGCCATAAACCAGCATTCGTCGAACCTCGGATAATCGTGAAAAATGGATTAATGCTCGTTTTATGCTCGTTATTTGAGGCTGAATCGAATAGGTTAAGTCCTGAAATGACCTCGGATGCGTGATTGAAAAATCGGGCGAAAAAGAAACAGGGTCCGGTACGACCTCCCGAACGGCTCAAATTGAAGTGTATAATACATGGTTTTTGGGGATTCCAGGGTCCCGGAACAAAATTCTCCGGAAATCTTATAGAAAGTTCCTCGGGTCAGATAAAGCGGCCACGCAAAATTTGAGTAGCAATGGAAGACATTTGTGAGTGTCGGTATGCCATAAACCAGCATTCGTCGAACCTCGGATAATCGTGAAAAATGGATTAATGCTCGTTATTTGACGCTGAATCGAATAGGTTAACTCCTGAAATAACTTCGGACGCGTGATTGAAAAACCGGGAAAAAATGAAACAGGGTCTTGTACGACCTCCCGAACGGCTCAAATTGATAATACACGGTTTTTCGGGATTCCAGGGTCCCGGAACAAAATTCTCCGGAAATCCCATAGAAAGTTCCTCGAGTCAGATAGAGCGGCCACGCAAAAGTTGAGTAGCAACGGAAGACATTTGGGGGTGCCGGTATGCCATAAACCAACATTCGTCGAACCTCGGATAATCGTGAAAAATGGATTAATGCTCATTTAATGCTCGTTATTTGAGGCTGAATCGAATAGGTTAACTCCTGAAATGACCTCGGACGCGTGATTGAAAAACCGGGAGAAAAAGAAACAGGGTCCGTTACGACCTCCCGAACGGCTCCAATTGAAGTGTATAATACACGGTTTTTCGGGATTCCAGGGTCCCAGATCAAAAATCTTCGGAAATCTCATAGAAAGTTCCTCGGGTCAGATAAAGCGGCCACGTAAAATTTGAGTAGCAATGGAAGACATTTG
This sequence comes from Silene latifolia, assembly GCF_048544455.1. NCBI lineage: Eukaryota > Viridiplantae > Streptophyta > Magnoliopsida > Caryophyllales > Caryophyllaceae > Silene > Silene latifolia. The sequence continues at coordinate 375,909 of NC_133537.1, read as the reverse complement.
GGGGTGCCGGTATGCCATAAACCAGCATTTGTCGAACCTCGGATAATCGTGAAAAATGGATTAATGCTCGTTATTTGAGGCTGAATCGAATAGGTTAACTCCTGAAATGACCTTGGACGCGTGATATAATACACGAGTTTCTGTATTTCGGGGTCCTAGGACAAAAAGGTCAATAAATCATACGGAAGGTTCCTCGAGTCAGCTAAAGCAGTCACACAATTTTTGAGAAGAAACAGAGGTCGTTTAAGTGTGCCGTTATGCGATAAACTAGTTTCAAAAAATACATGATAACTTGTTATTTATAGCTGAAATCGAATATGATAACTTATGAAGAAACCCTAGACACATGGTGGAAAAACTGGGAGTAAAAGTAACATGACCTGGTATGAGCTCTCAGATGGCTCTAATTCAAGTGTATAATACACGGTTTTCGGGATTTCACGTCCTGGGACAAAAACTTCCGTAAATCACACGGATGGTTCCTCGGGTCAGATAAAGCAGCCACAAAATTTTTGAGAAGAAATAGAGTACATTTGAGTGTACGCCGGTATGCGATATTCTAGTATCGGACAAAAATAGTGATTTCTTTAAAAATAGATGATAACTTGTTATTTAGGGCTTAAATCGAATACGGAAACTGATGAAGCGACTCCAGACACGTGGTACAAAAACTAGTAAGAAAAGAAACATCACCCGGTACGTCCTCTCTGAAACGGCTCAAATGTAAGTGTATAATACACGGTTTTCGGGATTTCAAGCTCTCGGAACAAAAATGTCTGTAAATCATACGGATGGTTCATCTGGTCAAATAAAGCAGGCACACAAATTTTGAGAAGTAACAGAGGACAGTTGAGGGTGCCGGTACGCGATAAATAAGTCTCAAACGAAAGTGAGGTAAGTACTCCTTAAAAATAGATAAATATTTCTTATTTAGGGCTGAAAATCGAATACAAGAACTCATGTAGCGACCCTGGACACGTGGTAGAAAAACTAGTAGGAAAGAAACATGACCCGGTACGACCTCCCAAACGGCTCAATTGAAGTGTATAATACACGGTTTTCGGTATTTCAGGGTCCCGAAACAAAAATGTTTCTAAATCATACGGACGGTTCCTCGGGTCAGATAAAGTAGCTACACAAACTTTGAGAAGCAACAGTAAACATTTAAGGGTGCCGGTACGCGATAAACGTGTCTTTGACGAAAATCAGGTACTTCTTAAATATAGATGAATACTTCTTATTTAGGGCTGAAAATCGAATACGGTAACTCATGAAGCGACCCCTGACACGTGGTAGAAAACTGGGAAGAAAAATACATGCATGATCTGGTACGGGCTCACAAACGGTTCAAATTTAAGTGTATAATACACGGTTTTCGGGATTTCAAGTCTCAGGACGAAAACTTCCGTACATCACACAGACGGTTCCTCGGGTCAGATAAAGCAGCCACCCAAATTTTGAGTAGAAACGTAGGACATTGACTTAGAAAAATTTGGTGTGTGTATACAGTATATATATAGTACATTATAAAATGAAAGTACTTACACGTAATTACATGTGATGAATATAAATATTAAAATCTTGTATTTATTAAAATTAAATTAAAGTACTATGGTTTCTAATTGGTATAAAATATAATAAGGCAGAGATCATGAAAACGAGCTTATAATTATTGTGGTTTCTAATCGTATATAGTCTATTTACTAGATAAATATAGTAATGTTTTTTTATGTACGCAAGGGGGGACAAGACAACCCTAAGCTATTATCCCAATAAGAGTAGAGAGGATGGAAAAGACAAAATAAAGTATTTTGAATTTATTTGGGGTATCTCTCATGTTAAAGGAGTAAACTTATGATTTTGGACAAGTATTGAAATCACACGTCAACATCATCCTTTGAATTTGGGGAGGGATGCGTACATGACGATAGCAATAGTGCTATTAAGGGAATTGCCTTAATTTGCACATTGAACTTCACAGCATTCCTTGTTTGTGTAAATTCCTATGGGGAAGAGGTTATTAACGGATTTAGGGCAAATCATTTTATAAATATATACTGTCACCTGGATATGCATTCTAAATTGATCAAAGTGTCTATCATAAAAGAAAGACGACAAAATATTAAATACTCCTGCATGCATACATTTTTACTGTTCTGTCTTTACCATATCTTACGTCACTACGTCCTATATACTTTCTGGGTCATGCTCATTTTTTTTTAAAACTTATTTTCTTAATGAGTACTCTTTTCGTTTTAATTATTTGTTAATTTTTAATTAAAATATCTTTTACAAAGAATAAAAAAGGCAAATAAATAATATGAATAAAAGTATCATTTACCACTTACGAGAATTAAGAAAGATAGTAAAAAACATTGTGATTTAAGAAAGCTAAAAAATGTGCTATAGTAATTGAAACATGAAGAGAAACAAAAGTGTAGAGAGAAACTAGGTGTGATTAAGAGATCAATTAGATAATTTAATGAGATATTCCCTCCGTTTTAGTGATAAAAGAAGTGTAAACATATCACCGAAATAGAGGGAGGACATTATATAGTATACATTATAGAAATACTACAAAAGAGGATAACAGAAGAGGTTAACGCAATTAATGACAATAAATGACCAGGATGAAGGAGTACTACATAATTTGATAAAAACTACAAAATTAGAATCCAGAATAAAGTTTGGTGAGCGTGACATTTAAGATGAGAAGCGTACAAAGTCATTGAGTAGGGAAATCAGTAGAGGGATATACAGTAATAACTAATATAGAAACCCTAGATTTGTGTTTCTACACTACTATCCATTCGTAACATTCATTTAGCTATATCTCTCTGTCTCCCTTACAAAAATCATAAATAAATAAATACATCTAAAACTTTAATAATTTTAATAAACTTTAAGTTAAAACAAGGCTTTCTTAATTATTTAGTTCATTAATGAATAGCATGGAGCTTGGTTCACCTCCTGATCGTATTTGCTATGTTGATTGCAACTTTTGCAACACTGTTCTTGCGGTAATTAATTATATATTATACGATTATCCATCATATTGCTCATATATATTATACTACTCTTGATTTTTATGTATTAATAATTATTTAACTATGCAATGCAAGGTTGTGATACCAAGCATGATGTTACTAGAGACGACGGTGGCGGTCAAGTGTGGACATTGTGGGAATGTCTCATGTTTGAACACTAGGCCACCTAATTGTCTTGATCATCAAATCACCCTTCCTCAGGTATCTACTATACATAGTAATAGTGTGATTATGGATGAATGAATAACGCTAAGAAGTACGTATGTACGTGCATGGTGAATGTTGTTTCAGGGAAACAATTTAATGGAGAAGCCAATCGAGGAGACCACGACTACTACGACTACTACTACTACTGCTTATGTTGCTTCATCTTCATCCTCATCTGCCTCTACTCACCCTCTGTGTCCTAGGCCTTTTCTTGTCAAACGTACCGCCCTTTTTATCTCCTTATAATTATGCCTTTCTTTCTTTTACTTTACTTAATTAATTATATGCATCATCATCATAATAATAATATTGCTAAGACTCCGGTAAACTATACAAGTGGATATATATCCGATATCTAAGTCGTCACATTAAATAACCCCTATTCCTACGACGAAGTAATATGGGTTAATTTTAAAAGTCTATAATAGGTCCTTTAGAAATCGTCCACACATATTTACTATTCCCTTAATTAGAAGGGAATAGCAACTACTTTTTCCATGGCTATGTAATGTATATCAATTCATGCATGTTGGGTTAATATGTTGAATTTTAATGAATTAAATTTGTGAATGCATACAGCTCGAGAGAAGAAGCATAGAATTCCATCGGCTTACAATAGGTTCATGAAGTAAGTACGCACACATAATTTTGTTTTTACTGTTCATTCGTCCCATTGATAATAACTTGATATTATTCTTACTGTCTGTAACTTAATCAAGACATTTTTTTTTTTGTGGTTTGAAATTGTAGGGAAGAGATACAGCGCATTAAAGCTGCAAACCCTGAAATACCACATAGACAGGCTTTTAGTGCTGCTGCTAAAAACGTAAGATTAATTTCTTCTTATATTCATATTCATATTTCATACCATATATTTGGTCAAATCTGTCATCTGTAAGGATCAATAATTTTGACTTTTCAACATAATTTTAACTAATTATTTGATCATCAGTGGTCAACCCAGCTGAGCTGGGTCACTTGTGGAGAGATGCAACCACCTCTAAGGCGTTAATCGGAGGAAGAAGTAGAAAAAGAGTCTCCAATTGTTGATTGTCATCTCTCTAGTTTTCACAATCTATGGAATCTGATATATGTACTGTAACCCCTTGTTCTTATTTTGCTTAACTCTATTATTATAAGCTTTGATCTATTTAAGAACACTACTCCATCTTTAGTTAATTAAGATAATCAAGTTTGGTGTAGGTAGAGGTAGACCTGTACTCGGGGCCGGGTGTAACGAGCCGCCAATCCCTAAAAATTGTGCGTGTGATCCGTTCACTTCGAATCCTTAGATTTTATGTTTCTACTTGTGTATTTTCGTTTTTGTTTTTATAGTCATGTAGTACTCCAAGATTATTTCCTGCGTGTCGAATCTTGGAGCTAGCTTTTTAGTTTAAGATACGTTTTTAGGCGTTTAGAAAACGTATCGTTATTCTGCACATTCTATGTTTCCTGCTAGCAGGCTTGTAATATCAAATTTCCCTCTTTGGGGAGTACTAGTCAATCAATCTGTTTTCCACCCAATTGTCTTCTTATTGCTTGTTGCTTGCATTCTTATGAACGACTCTTGCCTTCATTACTTACTAACAAACATGTGTGTGTCAACCGTTGAGGATCGAGACTAGGATCCCGACACACGCAAACCGAGACCGATTACGAATGCTCTAGTGCTTGACGCTCTCGCTAGCATTCTTGTCGTGAGTTTAGACAAGGGTGCGCTCCACGACCCGGCTCAAAGTTCGGAACGTGACACCGGGCTAGGGGCGGGCCGGGTTCTCCTGGTCAAACCTGGGCCAGGCCAGGGGGAGGAGCGGGCTTGACCGGGCTGGAATATGCTTGACTCGAGCCAGGGCCCGAGGCCGGGTTCTCCTGGTCGGTGGGATCGCGATTCTACGTGCGATCCTTTCTTAATGGTTTAGAAAAAGGCTTAGAAAAGGCTTGGGGCTACAAGTCTTTACACATGGGAGGATAAGGCCCATTCCTAATAACTCATTTAGCTAAAAAAAAAATAAAAATTGAAGAGAAAAATAAGCAAACATCTAGCTAAATTAAACACTAAAACAGACCCACAAAAAAAAAAAGTAAATCTAATAATATTATATCCTTGGATGTCTAAAATGTTAGATTGGATAGATATATGTGATCCGAACATACACTTCTGATTTGATATCTTATCCGTGGACCGTGCTCACCCCGGGATGCCTGCAGACTTATCCCGGGGTTGTTCTGACAAAGAGATTGTTTTCAGATGATGTATAGTATCATAAACATCCGCTTATATGAACTCTTCATAGTCCACCCCTCTGGTCACCAGACAATCTTGTAGCAAGTATATCTGATCTTCCTCCTCGGGATACCCGCAGGATGGTGAGATTAGTCTTCTCAAAGAAGGCTCGTTATCTACTATATACTCCACAACATCAACATTTACATTTGAACAACCGCTTAAGCTCAAGTACCTCAGTCTTTTGCATGATTCTATCACCTCCTTTACTCCCTTTTCTGTGATGTTTTCGCAATCTTCCAAATCCAAGTAAAGCAGGCGGGGGCTGTTTCTTCCGATCATCGCAAGAACTTCATCGTTTATCCCCGAATATTTTGCAACCAGCTTTTCCAGTTTTGAGACCTTGGCCTTTTCTCTAGAGAACGTTAACTGGCGGCATTCATTCAACTCCAAACTCTTGACTGTATGACTGTAATCAAGGATGTCAGCAACATCCAACATTTCAGTACCTTGAAAACATTTAGAAAGGTTAAGCTTCTCTAGATTAGGGAAAATCCCTTGGACCTTTCTGAGATTAGCACTGCCCAGGAATTGATTAGATGATAAATTCAAGGAACGTATGGCGAGGTTTTTTAGAGGACGGACATTGTTCCATTCTTCACTTCCTACACAGCTATAACCAATTTCAAGCCGACTTAAAAGGTTGCATCTTTCTGAGAGCATAACAAAAGCTGAATCTGATAGAAGCGGACAGCAATAGAGTTGTATCGATGACAAGTTTAGAAGAAACTGGCACAAATAGTCTATATGCTCATTTGTGAGGAATTCAGCTCCAAGTAGTGCTAAAGATCTTAAATATCGATGAGAGTGAAGAAGAGATGAGATCCCGGAAAACGTATAACTTTTGCAGAATGACAGAGTGAGTTCTGTCAGAGGGATTTGTGCTTTGGCAACCGAATGCAGAAACTCATCAGAGATGTTCAGACTTACAAATTTCAGCGAAACTAAGTGTTTTGGAAAATTAATTGAATTTTCAACACCAAATGATCCAATCTTAAAATGTGCCATTAGACACAAGGACGTCAATCGAGGACTATTACGTAAAAGAAAGGAAATCCCACATTCTGTTATATTGGTACTGTAACCAGCTACAATATGTTGAAGAAAGGGACAGTTCAATGATAACGAAATGAGGGACTTATCTGAAATGCATCGATTTCCTGAAAGAACTACTTTGCGCAGTCTTTTGAGCTTGGACGCCAAAAACTCGATCCCTTCATCAGTCACAGCAATGATTTTACTATCAACTATGTGGGGAAAATAAGAGTCACTGATGTTTATCTCCTCAAGCTGGGGAAAAAAGTTTGCTATTTTGACAAGGTCGGAATCTTTCATGGATGAACGCGAACAGCCAAGTATCTTCAGATTCTTCATGGTGGAACCCAGATTCTGCAGGCAAACATCAGGTAAATTTCCATTGCAGGAGAGATCCAACTCTTCTAAGTTCAACCCAGATTGCGAAATTACATGAAAAGCCCGGTTGAGGTCTCCTTGGAAGTTCAGAAGCTTTATCTTCTTCAGATGTGGAAATCTACGGAGGAGACTAGCGAGGACATTGATTGATGGACTGAAAACAGTTAAGCTCTCCTGGATTAAATTAGTGATTGATAGAAACTCCTTGCAGACTAATGAGATCGAGTCCCGATCACTTGGATTGTTAAGCTTGTCGAAAATCATGTCCCAACATATGGGCAAGTTTTTGTGGGTCTCTGCCTCCATTTCCACTCAAACAAATTTTCAGAGTTTCAGCAGCATTAATATATAAGCAAAACAGCCAGGGTATGATACAATACAAGTATTATAAATTTTTCAAAAGGTGACCTTTTTGACATGGTCATCCTTCAGAAATAGTCATAGTTCTTTGGCTAGAGAAAAATTCTTAAACCTAACTTTATCCCTCTGACTTTTTTGAGTTTGAACCTCCACGAAATATAAATATTTTTATTCGTACTACTTTAATTTAGATTTTTGACACTTTTCAATTTGTTTCCGAAATCAACTAAAGCTTTCACCTTTCGAGCTCTTTTAATATGCTCCTTGATTAAATTTGACAAGGTATTTAGATTTTTTTTTTTGGAGGGGGGGGGGGGGGGGGAAGTGATACAAGAGCTTTTAAGATGAAAGTGATACAAGAGCATCTAAGATAATAATCTTTCAGATTTCAATCATTCGTTTACCTTTTTTAGTCCTTGATAGGGCCTAGGGGTATATTAATCAAAATTAAACAAATGACTGATGATTGATACGTAGGGAGCAGTTGAATCTCAACTCCTAAAATCTTTCATCAACTGAGCTAAAAGCCTAATACCATGCATTACATGACTTTCTCCTGAACAAAATATATCAGTCTAAGATTTACCATAGCCAGCATAAAACAAACAAAAGCTCAACTGAACCAAGATACCTTCCTCAAGCATTGCTAGGAGGCCAATGAAGGAACTTACGACCCACAAGCGAAGGCGGGAGAAAAGTCTGAGGTGTTGTAGGATCATCAGGGGTATAAATATAACCCTCTCCATACCCAACCTCTTTCATAAGTTTTGTAGGTGCATTCCTCAAATGTAAAGGCACCCCTTCATTCCCTCCAACCGACTCTCTCACAACCTTCTGAGCTTCATTCAATGCTTGGTAAGACGCTACTGACTTCGGTGCCAAAGCTAAATAAGCCACACATTGAGCCAAATTTATCCTACATTCCGGCATACCTATAATGTGGCATGCCTGATGGCATGCCACAGCCTGTAAGACCGCTGCAGGGTCCGCCAACCCTACATCCTCACTTGCAAACACGACTAACCTCCTAGCTATAAACAAAGGCTGCTCCCCTCCTTCTAACATCCTAGCTAACCAATACATAGCTGCATCCCCATCGCTCCCTCTCATCGACTTAATCAACGCACTAATCAAATTATAATGCTCCTCACCGGCCTTATCATACGCAACATGCTTACACTGCAACGCCTCCTTAGCATCCCTTATACTCACAACCACGTTCCCCTCCTTCCCCTTCAAATTCGCACGGCCTACAGCCGTAACAGCACTAACCTCAAGAGTATTCAACGCAACCCTAGCATCCCCATCACATTGCTCAGACAAAAACTCAATAACCTCGTCCCCAACCGAAACCCTAACCCCATCAAAACCCGCCCCCAACCCGTGTTCAACATCATCAATAGCCCTCCTCAACACCCTCCCAACATCCCCACACCCCAAACCCTTGAGATTCAACACTCTGCACCTAGATAACAAGGGGGTAACCAGATGAAACGACGGATTCTCCGTCGTAGCGCCGATAAAAACAATACTACCATCCTCAATAACAGGCAAGAAAGAATCTTGTTGCGATTTATTAAACCTATGAACTTCATCAACAAAAAGCACAGTTCTTCTCCCATTTTTTAACCGTAATTTCCTCGCCTCCTCAACCACCTCTCTAACATCCTTAACCCCGGAAGTAACCGCGGTTAAGGAGACAAACTTGTATGAGTTAGTAGTCGAGTTTGCAAGCGCCTTAGCAATGGAGGTTTTTCCTGTACCAGGTGGGCCCCATAGGACTAAGGAAGGGAGTCTATTACACTTGACGGCTGATGTCAGCATTGAGGTGGGTCCCAGGATGTGGTCTTGGCCGATGATTTGATCGACGGTGCGGGGTCGCATGCGTTCTGCTAAGGGCTCCGGCGGCGGCGGCTTTGGTGTTTGCGGTGGGGGCGTCGCGGTAGACGGCGGTGGAGGGGAGGGTTTGAGGCGTTTGTTAGGGTGGTGGAGAGAGAAGAATTTGTTGAGTTTGGGTTGTTGTGATTGTGATTGCGACGGTTGCGGAGATGAAGGAGGGTGATTAGAAAGAAGCCAGTTGGCGGCATGGACGGCGGAGGTGCCGCCGGTGGCGATGAGGGCGGAGGTGGCTTGTTCGGTAGAGAAGCCCATGTTTAAAAGTTGTGACTTTACTTCTTCTTCCTCCGCCATATTTTTGCCGCTTTTTTCAGTCTAATTTTTTTTTGGCGTTAACAAATCCCAAATGCTGAAACGTTTTCCCAAATTCTTGTTCCAATCTTGCAATTAACGGGTCAAGTATTATTCCCTCCATCTGGTGTTTTTGTTAACAAATTGGATATTTCGATTATTTGTTTACATTTTTATTTTGAAAAGACTTTTGATGAGTTATTAGTTATTCAGTTAGGTCTATCTCGGTCTGTTTATCACCTAGATATAAAAACTACAAATGACCCCGGTCCTGTCACTTTTAATAACCTTGTGGTAGTAAAGGTAAACAAAAGATGGTAAGTACTTGTATAAATGGATCACAAATGTTTAATATTTTGCTGCAATTTTTGTCCCCAAACTTGGCTTCTGGCGTCAATTTTCTCATATACTTTTTCTCGTTGCTATACTAGATGGAGTGTGTACTACTAATATGGTCCGATAAAGAAAGTAATGGGCTTTTTTTGTGTTGAGAGAAGCCCATGCTTTGGACTTTGGGCCATTTTTTTGGTATTATAACTATGTTTGGCAAGACATTTCAGGTACCTGATTTAACCACGCAACCTGATTTGACTAATATTTCAGGTAGTTGTTTTACCTAGTGCTGTTTGGTAAAGTCATTTAGTCACTGAAATGACTTTTCAAATACACGAAATGAAAAGCTACTCCAGGTAGCTTTTTAAAGTTTCAGGTGGCTGAAATGTTCTACTTTACATATTTACCCTTTATTTAAATTAATTTATTATAATTATTAATGTCATTTTACAAAAAATCAGTTACATTTTCAGTTAGTTTACCAAACACTTTACAATTAATCAATACCTTATCGGTTTCAATTTTAAATAGCTTTTTACCTTTTTTAATTTCATCCTTATCGGGTTTGAGTACCTTTTCGGGTTTAGTACCTTTTCGATCGTTTTACCAAACAGAGCCTATATGTGTGGTAGGGGACAGCCGGACAAGGGTGATAACAAGCTGAGTCGAGTACGAGTTTGGCTTTATTGCTCGGCTTGTGGTCATGAAACAAAACTCGAGTTTGAGCTGACCATGCTCGCGGATTTTAACCCCCTCAGTCCTATATAAAATTCTTAAATTAATGTTTTTTTTTCCTTCAGTACGTAAGAATTAACATATATTTTCATCAAATATATCAACTTAATTGGATGGAGTAAGATTCGAGCCTAGCCTAACAACATCCATTCTCCATGACCTAAAACGGAAAATAAGGAGAATAGTCATCTCTTTATTGTTACATATTAGAAATAGAGAGGGAGGAATTCATAAAGGAAATCGTGTTATTGATAATAGTTCGTTCGTGTCTCAATACAATCGATAGGTATCGTATATATAGACCCGAAACTAAATCTAGGATCTCCTATTAACGGAAACAATATACTCCGTATGATATAATATCAATATTATTCTCTATGATATATCACGATACCGTAGATATCTCGAATATCCCGATATATCGTAGCATTACAGAAGACCATGGATTATTGGCAATTGGCCCACCTAGTACATACTTCACGAGTTGCAATTGTATCGTTCGCGTGACAAAACTATCGGGTACCTTTAACAATTACTTGACATATTAATCTTCCACGCACTTTCGCCCCGTTTCATCAATCCCTTCTCATCTTCTCTTCTCTTCTCTTCTTGTTATATATTGCTGATGTGACTCAATATAAAGTCACGGGATAAATACTTATGACCATGCATGGTGTTTTGTTTTTGATGCATGCATTACATACGATCGAATTGGCTTTTGTGCTGGGACTTATGAACTGAACACTCTCTCATTTATAAGTTTATTTGGGTGCAGCTCAGATCCAGTAACAAAACTTAACAAAGTTATTGCATAAAATGATTTAATGAGCGAGAATTTTAGTTTTAATTAAAACCGCCAGATCTAACATTTTTTACAATTAAATATTTTTCTAGTATTGCTCCCATGATCTTGTGTAGTTGTCTTTTGATGATGTGAGAAAGGTCTTTAGGGTAATTAAGGGTATTAAATTGAGTGGGCATAAAGTACATTGTCCCATGCATGCACCCTCTAAAAAGGGTATCACACCATTGCTTGCTTACATCCTTTGTTATTACCACTTTATATATATAGACCCCGGCGAAGTGGAACGTCGCGCATGCATGCTTGTACTAACTATCAAAGTCATACCAAAGTCAATGCCCTACATCCTTCCCCATCAGGGGTGTCTAAGACCACGGACAACCACGGGCGGCGGAACCGGGCCTCCGCTTTTGGCAATGCCAAATTTACAAGCTTTATCGATAAAATTTAATGCAATCTCCTCGATATATAGTACAGATGCATTCATATTTGGAGCCTCATATTTTTATGGTGCACCAGGCCTCCATTTACTTTAAGACGCCCCTGTTCCCCATTAAACTTAATTATTGAAATGAATTTGTCTCAAATTTTGATTAGATTTTGTCTAAGTTTTGATCGGTGCATATATATGGTGCCAGAGTTAAATAATCTCGTTTTCTTACCTTATAAAAAAAAAAGTTGAATAATCTGATAGACTAAAAATGAGAGAAGAGAGTGAAACATATGGAGAAAGTTCTCGTAAACTGACTCAATTAATTCCGATACATTACTAGCCTTTTATAGACTCACACATAAAACAACTCATGCTAAATTCAAGCCATTAACACACGTTGAACTACCAAGTACTCATAATCCTATTTACTAGTTAACCACTAATTAGTTCAACATTATTAGCTAACAATACTGTTAACAAGATAAATCCAATTAATAACAAATATATTTTTGGATCATAAATCCAACATAATCTCTACTCAGTTTTTAGACAAGAACGTAAATAAGATCACATCGTCTTGCACATGTTACTCATCAATTAAGATTCAATGGATGCAAAAAATTAAACACAAAATTAAAGGGAGTATGGCGGTACAATTGATGAGAGAGCTAATGTAACGAATTAACGATTGATAATAGAGAAGAATAGTCAAATGGCCTGGTTAAGAGAAGAAGAGGACAAGTATCTTAATTAGTACAATAAAGACCATACAGTGTACGTTGTAATATCTTCATCTCATTTGGAACATGTCCTACCTGCTTAACTATCAATTACTTTGCCGTTGTAGCGATAGCTACCTTCTTTGAAAGATACAAATCCATTAATATGGACCAGGACTGGACCACAGTTTATGCATTATTCCCGGCCTCTTCGAAATATCTTTTCTTCTCTATTATTAATTAATACTTTGGATTTAATTACTCGTATTATTAATTACTTAGTAACAGTAAAGGTTTACGTGATGGCATATGTTTGGAATACGAAAGTAGTTGCTTAAACACCATCACCTACGACTCAACGAGACTCTCATGAGCATCAGTCTAAAGTGTGAAACTGTAAATTACCTTCGACAAAGGACAATAATGAGATAACCTCGATGATGTTTCTTCGTGTGAATATGATGGTAATGAAATTCAGTACCACTCGATAACGTAATAACATTGTCATTCCACAAATCTTTACTATAATCAATAATGAGACATCATCAACATTATAATAAACCAATGTACATTGTACCAAGGGAGCACAATCATAGAATACAATTATGGAGAGGCAATAAACAAACAAAACAAACAAAAAAAGCTGCAAATAATATAGTGAGGAGTAAAATAAAAAACACCTTAAAAAATAATCAAAAATGGAAGAAAAATCCAAATATATAACACTATGAAAACACCTTTTAACAAACCATACAATGCCAAACTTGCCTATACATCTTCCACATGCTTCCTACTACAACAATCCAATTTCATACTATTTCTACCATCATTTTTTGCATATTGTAATTCAATTGGTCCACTAACACTATTATGAGTCGATACTGTTAAGACAAATATACCCGTCTTAAATAATTAATGACAGGCATGTCACATACTCACATACATGTCAGGAAATGAAATGTAAGTAATAACTTGTACTATTATGTATATATTTGAAATTTAAATAATGTACTAATTCGGCTTACGCTGAATTAATACTTGGACTATTATTATTATTGTTGTTGTAGTTATTATACTAAGAATACTAACCGTTGTGAAAGACGGAACACTGCGTCGCCGGCCGAGAAACCTTGCCGTCGACGCTAGTGGGACACAAATCAAGGCCTAAAGGGGGAACCATACAATTATAAGCTAAACAAACCTCGACATTATCCGGCAAACTGGGACCCACATTCTTCGGAAACTTGTCGAGGAAGTTATGTTGTAAATACAACGTTTTAATCCTTCCATCTTTGACACCATAAGCGTACACGTCAGGGACGGGCCCACTAAACCGGTTATTATTAAGAAAAATATTCTCGGCACCCGCGACAGCATCCGGAAGGCGGCCGTAAAATCCGTTGTGACTTAAGTCCACGGCGGCGCCTTCCGGATACGGCGCAGGTGAACGGGAGATGGTATCGGTATCGGAATCGGACGAAACTATTCCTGAGAAATTGTTGTGGTTGAGTAACAGTGTTGAGAGCGTAGGACGGAAAAATGAGGTAGGGAGGGACCCACTGAATTGGTTGTAGCTGAGGTCCAGGTAGGATAAATCTGGTAATGCTTTTAAAATTGAGCCGTTAATTGGGCCCCACATGAGGTTCTGTGAGAGTGACACGTAGCGGAGGGTTAACGGTAGGGTGGTTGGGATGGGACCCACTAGACGGTTACATTTTAAGTCTAGGTGGAACAGGGAGTTCGGAGACGTAGACGTGTCGGGTATATTCCCGGTTAGTTGGTTACTGGCGAGGATTAAGATTTTGAGGTTCGGTATGTCGGTTAGGAGACTAGGTGGGATTGGACCGGTGAGGCGGTTGAAACTGAAGTCTATTGTATGAAGCTGAGTCAGCTCGACGAGCGAACTCGGGATTGGACCGGTGAGACGGTTGTGGGAGAGGAAAATGACTCGTAGGTTCTTCAGTCGACCGAGCTGAGTTGGGATTGGGCCGGTTACTAGGCCCGGGTTGAGAATTAGTTGGGTTAGCTCGGTTAATTCAGTTATAGCCTCGGGGAGCGTCCCGGCTAACCCGAGCGTACCCGATACGCCGGTTCCAAGTTCAAGGGTGGTGACCCGGAGCGTGTCTGAAGAAGGAGGAGAGAGCGCACACGTCAAACCCGTAAATGAGGAACACGGGTCGGGAGCGGTGAAGTCCCAGGTAGAGAAGAATGTTGAACCGGGGAGGTCAATTAAAGTGTCTTTGATTATAGCCAAGACATTGATATCAGTTAGGCTTAGTTTTGGAGATTGTTCTGCTGATACAAGTAGTGTACAAATTATGAGGATAATAAAACGAGTGGAAGCCATATGGTTGGCGGATCTAGGATTTAGAGAAGTGGAGAAAAGAAGGGAGAGAGATGAGAGTAGTTTTGGGAGAGACAGAAAGGAGGGTGAAGTGGAAAGATCCAAAGGTGTGTTTTGGGTTGGGTTGAGTTAGAGTGTAGTTCAAATGTTTTTCAGAGAGTACAGAGGTGTGGTTCAGAAAAACATTAGATTTGATAAGGACTCCGTTGGATTTCCGTTGAGTTTTAAGTGCATTGGGATTTGGGAGGAGTAAAATTGCAGATGTTGGAAGTAAATAAAAAGACAGTAGGATGTAATGACGGTAGCAGGAGTATAGATCTGGGACAATCAGAAATGGGAGCTGGGTAATAATGATTAATGGTTTGGTGTTTCTTGTGTCATCTGCTTTGTCATGTTTATATGGTAGAAGGGGTTTGGAGTTTGGACAAATGTTTCCAAATTTTATGTTACTTGGTTCGAATCCTCCTCATTTTCTCGATAGAAATGGATAGTCCATTTCCTCTAAAAGCATCTCTCACATACAACTAAAAGCCTACTATATATTGTAGCTTAGTTTGTCACATCGACATTTTAAGCGACCCTGCTTTTCGGCTACATACCGTTATAAAGGCGAACTACAACATCTTGTAGATTGTAGTCCCACATTTTTGCTTTCATCCAATGAAAATTTACCTTTTATTTATTTTTTTTAAAGCAAGTATGCAGTTTGGTATAGCTACCGCTTGCAAGGTACATCTCATTTTTTGCATCTTCAATGGTAAGCTATATGCTTATTATTTTGCAAAAGTTACAAACAAAACCTTAAAGAGAACCATTGGAAATATTCTAATACATTTTAATATTGATATTATTTCCCTGCGCATCACTATTCATTATTTGAAATTGTGACTTTTAGATCGTCTCGATATGGAGGGAAGAGAAAATGAAGATGATTTAAATTAAGTTTTGGGATCACAAATCCTAAATAGTCCTAAATTATCAATATACAATAAGTTCATTATTTTTAGAGCACTTTGTGTAAGCTTATTGCCAATGATTGATCAATCTACGGAGTACTTGTTAATGTGTTATAGAAGTTGAGAATAACATTTTTATTTGCTTAAATTTAAGTGAAATACTAGTGAAAATTGACTAATGTTCGTCTTTAAAGAGTAAAGATCATCTTCATTCCTTGTCCATTACTTCTAATAAGTTTATATTATACGAAATGTATTATTTCACTCCCACATCATCATTCATTACTTTTGTTTGTAACCGTTAGTGTTAAGTCGTTTAAACGAAAAGGAGAGGAAGAGTAATGAAGAGGATCCAATAGTTATTTGGGATATCTTAGATAACGAAAAAGTTATAATTTTTATCTCCCTATTAATCGCATTAACTGAGCTAGCACAGAACTCCATTCTTTAAACAAAGGAGTTACATCGCTCTACAGAGAATCTACGACCAGTTACATATCACATTATGTTCACTTTATGTTTCATACGACAACAAAATGTGTGTTCTTTTTATGTCAGAAACGGGTCATATCGGATAGCAGGTCAAGATTTACGGGTTTTTTACCCTAAAAAACTGGATCAGATTGAATCCACTTTACGGATCAGGTCAAACTTTGACAGGTCTCCTATATACATTACATCCAACGAGCAACCAAATGTTTCCAAAGTAGCCCCATTGTGTGTGTAGTGACTTTTAAGTTCAAAAATATCACATGTACTTTACTCCCGCGCTTGACGCTTCAAACAAACAAAAAAAGGCTACAACAAACCGTGAATGCCAAAAGCTGCTCGTGCCATTACAGCTTTCACGCTCATCCGTTCCGTGGAACAAATTTCAATTTTGATATTCCTAACTTCTATGTTTACCGCGCTCGAGATCTTTCGCCTAAATGACCAACTTTAACACCTTTTTTGGATATCAAAAATGTAGGGAAGGCGAGGAGGGAAATGAAGGGAGAATGAAAGAGGCGATTTTCCCTCCAAACCTTCATTTTATTTTATTACTAACCAAACAAACAATTCTTTACTATAAACACCTTGTCGAGCGAATATGACCGTCGCATCCAAGCTTTTACACTGAAAAATAACTCCACTAGATCCAACCTTAATTTTAGTGTTGGTTAATTTAAGAGGATCTACTAGAGAATCTAAATGGTAAAAAAAATATAATAATCCAAGTGGCTTTCAAAAAGCTGTTTTCACACAGCGTGCACCGTCCATTCAACTTTAAAGAAGGGAAAAACTAATAAACGCTCCACATTATAGTGCTTCAAAGCTCTCAGAATAAAGGTGCAATTAAGTGGCATGGCTTCCTTGCGCCTTTAAATTAGAAGCAGATGGCAAAACTATCCAAGCAAATATTTGCTGACAATGACTGAAAGCACAGAGATTAGCTTTCTTCGTGACCAACTCGGATCAAATTTATATTTGACGATGTCAACTTATATGCAAGTTTTCATCCAAAGTGAGGCCAACATTATGCAAAAAAAAATTTAGAGATCTTGAAAATCCCCAAAAGTCAGATTATGAAGCCGAGTAACTCTTAACTAGTAGACGCTTTCACTGCTTTTTCTGCTGCATCGTCCAGGTCTTCTGCTGTTATGATTGTCATGCCACTCTCCTGCCAATTTAAGAATATATTAGCAATGAATCTCTCTAAAGAGCAGTTTCAGCTTTATCGTAACAGTTAAGATATGACTAAATTCGTCTTTACCTTCAGGATTCGCTTTCCCTGATCAACGTTAGTTCCCTCCAGCCTAACAACCAAAGGCACCTTCAGAGAGACCTAAGCACATATATAAAACGAGTTTCAGTTTCAGTAGCAAGCAAGCTCAAAACTTCCGACATAACTTTCTCTATTTGATATTATTTGGGAGGGCGGGGTAAAAAAGTGTATATATCCTGTTAAACTGTGTAATGTTTTCCCCTTTTTAACGCACAAAAACTTGCACGACAGTGGCCAACCCTTGAAAAAAAATAAGTGACCGAGTACGCTAAGAATTTTGGTTGGTCACACATGTGAGACACTCTTATACAAGACTAGTAAATATTCTACCTCAAGACAAAGGCAAAAAAAATGTCAGCAAAACCCAAGTGACCAACCAAATCGTCCACAAATTACAAGAAGAAAATGCACTAAATTTCAACTGCTGAATTGCCTACAGTTCGTCTTGTGTAGGAGACTAAGACCGTCATATGGTACACCTCAAATATTGCTGCTATCATCAAATCAGGTTTATGGCATGGATAGGACCATTGTACAACTTTCGATGGTCTTATTTGAGTATTTTGAACATCTCGCTACCTTACATCTACCTACGTCTACCAAAATCTCACAACTAAAACGAATACTCGTCGACACAAAAATTATAACAAGGGTGACCTCCTAATATGATAACTTCAGCAAGAGGATGAGAACAGGAAACAGGTCTGTATCTGAGAGAGTCCAGTGATAAATTTTGCAACAATATTCGTGAAGTGCATTGAGTAGGACAATGTACAAACTACATAATTCAGTATGTTTGCCATAATCACCTGTTTAGCAGCATTGACAATCCCACTGGCTATGACATCGCATTTCATTATTCCACCAAAGATGTTCACCATAATTGCCTTTACTCTCTCATCAGAAGTCAATATTTTGAATGCCTCGACAACCTGTGTCACATGGACCATGTTAGCAGCAATGGAGAACTAACAGTAAAACTAAAACAGCAGCTGCATAATTGTAACCAGGGTACAACAATATATTGACTCTCCTCATCACAAACAAAGAAGGGATTTTTGGCTAACCACCACGTCATAATGCTACAAATACACATGAGTTCCAATCCAATACACAGAACAATAATAGGAAATATGAATAACCCTCAACATAATGCAATGAAGTTTTTTAGAAGACCACCACAACAAAAGTAGATTACCTGATTCTCAGAAGCACTACCGCCAACGTCTAAAAAGTTGGCAGGGGTTCCTCCATGCAACTTAATAATATCCATAGTGGCCATAGCCAATCCTGCCCCATTCACCATGCAACCAATCTCTCCATCCAGACCAATATAGTTCAAGTCAGCTTTGGCAGCAGTAACCTGAATAGTAGACGGACGAGGTACACTGTCAGTGGCTTCAAGGCCAGGCAATGTCAGTTCGTAAGTAGACACCAAAACAAAAATAGCAACCAGACAATCTGACACTACTTTTTGTATGAATCTAATTCCATATTTCCATGTGTGCCTCTTGCGTAAAATTAGCTATGTTACTCTGACTCGTCTGAGAAGTGTCGTGTCGATGAAGTTATTTTCCGTGATTTTAATTTTTTTGGTCTAAAATGAAGTGGCGTAATGTCGTGTCGTGTAGCACAAGCGACACATGACCAAAATTAAGTGTCAGAGTAACATACATTAGTACACTAGTACCAAACATTCTTTCCCTCCCTTTCTGCCACAGTCCTAAATTTGCTTCCAAATGAGGTGTTAAGGGGATCGCGTAGTTATGCAAGTATGTGGTCCTATCATAAGAGCTTTTTTGGCTTAAAAGCTGGACTCCAACACTTATAATCAAGTACATCTTTATCCAAAACCAACATATCAGCACAGGTAATCAAGGTGGTAATTGTTTCATACAATTGGAAAGTGAAACCAAGGATCTCTGAAACAAACCTCTCGTGGATCCTCTTGTGATGTGTCACGAAGAGCAAAGATCTCCTTTTGTCGATATGCAGCGTTGTCATCAAAGTTAAGCTTTGCATCAGCAGCCACTAATTGGTTGTCAGAAGTTTCAGCTAGAGGGTTTATCTGTAAGGATAAATAAAGGTGTCCACAACTAATTAGCATATAGAAAGAAAGTGAGCAAAAATAAATATGAAGCTATACAGCGGATGTGTCCACCTCCAGCATAGTGCAATCACTTTGAACGAAAAGAGTATACAGCTTCTTCACTTGTTCCAAGGCAGCCTGTTTATCAGCTGTCTTCAGTGCAAGTCCATCAACGACCTTTGCAGCATCATCGTCGGTAATTCCAGTGAAAACATCGATAGGGACCTAAACAAGGAAGAAGAGACGGTAAAAAACAAGTCTAGCATAACCAATTGGACAATACAGGGAGCACAAGAAGAGAGGACATATATCCACCTTAATGATCATGTCCGGATACTTTTCTGCAAGGTCTTCAATACTGGTTCCTCCTTTGCTACAGGCAATTATAAGCTAGAAAAGGCATAAAATGTCATTAGTATCCACACTGGGCTTCACATTAAAAAAAAAAAAAAAAAAAAACATCATTCATGCACCATAAAAGGGACATTCAGAACGTGATAGCAACGAAGTTTAGGAACTTACAGGACCCGCAGTCTTGCGGTCAAGGGTGATGGCAAAGTACATCTCATTTACCAATGACAGCTTTTCACACAAATAGAGCTGTTTGCACAGGAAAAGAAAGTGGCAAAACAAGAAAATTGTCAGGTCCCAAATCTAACCAAAATTTGACGCCACAAAGCAAGACAGAGGAGAAAGTGTTACGAGAGCAGTATAGAACATGATGTAACTGCAACCCTTCGTTATCCCCATTATATTCCAAAACTTACAAAAACCTAAAGACTAATCGGAAGGACAAACTAAAATATCAACAGCTGATGAAAACATAAAGACTTACCATATTAACAGGTTTGCCCTGGGCACCAGTTTGTTTAGTGACCAATATCTGACCCAGCATTTTCTCTGGAGATGACAGACAAGGTAAAAATAATCTCATATGCTGAATAGGACATAATAAATACTGGACTTCAATGCATAAACATTATGATCACACCCACATATTAACAATGTCCCTGCTATATCAGCGGCCTCCGAGTAGGTCACACGCACAAATTAATAATCCAAGCAAACACAGAAATCGTAGCTGCCATCAATTATACGTAGCTAATGACTTGATGTACATAACAATACAAGCACAAACTCAATACAATTGAACGGGGGAGGAGGGATGTCAAACAGGGATAAACAATAAACACTCCCTGAATAAAAATAAATAAAATGAACAGCATGACTCAATCTATAAAACATATACTTCCTTTGTTCCAATAGATTGTATATGCTCGCTTTTTACACGAAATTTTAGGAGAGGTCAAAACCTGTGGGGTAGAGTATTATTAAGTACCATGATTACCCATATACCCCTCCCACTAGCAACTATTTTCCCACACCACCACACATCCTCTGCTCCTCCTTGCACCACTATGGCTACCACGGCGCACAACAATACCCTCCTTACACCACCCTCTTCTTCCCTCTCCACTATCCCTTTCTAACCAACCACTCAGCGAACAACTTACTCCACCATAGAGGGCTGATTCTCTGCCACGCACCACTATGAACAACGGCTAGTCAGTCACCACCTACTTCAACCATCACCCTCACAAAGCAGGTTGGTTCTCCGCCACACACTATAAACGCCAGCCACCACCATCTCAACATTACAAATCCAAACCCTAAAAAGCCAATATCTGTCCATTACTCCAACAAGATATTTGCAGGCTTCGAAAGTGATGGGTGATGGTAGTCTTAGGGTGCGAGTCTAGTAAGATTAGGTGATCAGATGGTGGTGGGTAATGGTGTAACTCTGGTTTTGGTAGAGGCGGAGTTGAGTGTGGTAGTTTCCGTGAAGAATGGGATAGTGGTCCTGAGGGAGGTAGAGGTCTTGAAGTTATGATGGTGTTGGGCAGGTGAAGGTTTGTAGTGCAGCACTGCTGCGGTGGGGGTTTATATTCATTAACAAGATGAGGAAGGGGCACAAAGCAATAATCAATATGCATGTTGAATAAGGCAGGAGAACATCCAACAATTGCATATTAGACATAAAGAATTCACTTGTTCATCGCTTCTATGGCATAGAACAATAAGGTGTAATCACTGTAATGTAAAGAAGAAAGCATTGCCAATACATCGGATTTCCCAAGAAAAAGGAAGCACAAATAATGCATGAGAACAAGATGGGAAAAATGCATACCAGCTATATCTGCAACCTGATCTGACTTCACAATGTGAACTCCACCTTTAAAGCCATTTTTAAATGTTCCCAAACCTCGGCCACCGGCTAGTACTTGACTTTTAACCACCACCTTCACATAAATTTAATAAATCAGTTATTCCTTTTTAGAGTGATGGTAATGATCAAACACTAACATATATAGGGGAATGATTGCTGTACACCTATAGTTCTTATGCAAGATATAAAAATAATATTTATAAGTTCACATAATTTTTTAATAAAAAAGTACTGTTTGCAATAATAGCGGAAACAATAGTACAAGGAGCTAAGACAATTGCGAATCCGGGTTCTCAAGGTGCAAGTTCCAAAATTTACCTCACAAGCATACATACATTTTTAAGAAGTTTAAAACAGGTTAAAATAGAGTTTGCAACAACAAAGAATATAATAGTACATGACAGCACCGAAACAACTAGACATCTGGAGTTTGGAGAGACATGGTTCAAAATTTACCTCATCTTGACCAGCAAAATTCTCTTTGATGGCCTTTTGAACTTCATTAAGAGAAGTTATAGCAACTCCTTTCGGAACATTAATACCGAACTTGCCCATGAGCTCAGCACCCTAGTTTCCAGGAACGCACAATAATGAACATAAAGTTAGCACAATGTAAATAATCATTTGAACAAAAATCAACCACATATATGGATATATGAAGCAAGAGTAGTAGTGCAAGACATTCCGACCAACTACAACTAGTCAGCTACTGGAGTTTGGCTACGTAAAATTCTCCAGCATTTTTGGTAGCATGATAGTGACCATGCAGCCAACCATGAAAAACTCTTTTTGTCTTCCATTTAACAACAGTTCCATGTTTTCAGATAAGACACAGCTATAGAGATGATAAAGGGGTCAAAGGTAAAATCCTCTTCTATACATAAATAACATCAACCTAAAGTTGAACACCGGGATTAGTTTTAAAAGACACAAATCACATGGAGGTCAAGCGTCAGAGATACGAGGTGCACTGTTTTGGCAAACAAATTTGCATTTCAAAATATAATTTGTGCAATAACAATTTTTTTCCTGGAAGACAACATTTATATGAATAAAAACTCCCAAGTATAATGTCGAAGAAAAATGACATAATAAAAGTTCTATAGAAACAAATGGACACTGCATAATAATGACTAGTGAGCCATGCTAGTTTTTGCTTATCTACGACACACACGATCCCTGCTAATTATGGCTTATCTATGAGGAGCACTGACACGTTTTGGATAGGACCTCAGTGAAAGCAGCGTTTAAGTATGTCGCAGACACATTTTAAACTAAGGGATACGCATATAGCGGGTCCTTGCATCTAATCTACACATTTGCAAAATCCTCCAGTGTCCTCGCAAGCAAACGAGCCAATACTCTTATTTTAAGAAATGTACAAAACTACAAACCGCTTATCAAAACAACACAAACTAATGAAATATAACTTTCTAGCGCAACAAAATCCCTAAATGTTTTCAGTAGAACATCGATCGTATTTCCGATATTTTTATCGAAACAGGAGCGAAAACATCTCCATCACTTTAATTTCTAGAGATTTATCTATCCATTAAGAAAGGTACAAGCCTCTTCTACAACGCAAAAAATCGCTATATCTCTCCAGTAGAAGATCGATCGAATTTTTGTCATTCGTACGGCATACAATCAACAAAATCGACACCGATACAAATCGTTCTTCCAATATTATTACACAAACAAACAAACCTAAGAATTAGAATTATCACAGATAATGAAATCATGAACAAAAAGACGAAATTACAAGATCAAATTCCTCTAAATCACAAAGATAAAATTACAAAAATTAATTGAAAAGAATCAGTACCTGATATTCGTGGATGTTGAGACGGCGAAGCTGTTGTTGCTGCCATTTACCGGCAAACGAAAGAGATTTGGAGGCCAAGCTTTTGAGTGATCCTCTCATTGTGTAGATCAAGAGACGGCAGCGATTTTGCGAAGATGAAGTGAGGAATGTAGAGAGAGGTAAATGGTAATAAGAATGGAGAATGAGAACTCCGTGAGACCCTAATTTTCCCTTTTTATGATTTGTTCGATTAATCGGCCCAAAACAAATTCGCAACTTGGGTATCTCACTATCTGCCCGTTATGACCTAGTCGGTATGTCTAGATTGGTCAGTTGGGGTCGGGATGGATCAGGTCGGTTTAGTTTGCACGAAATTATTTGTTTGTCTTTTACGTTTTTGTTAAGAGTATATTTTAATTAAAATAAACAAATGATTAGAACGGGAGTTGTTGTTTTCGGTATGGAGTGAACGTGTGTTAAGGTGTGATAGTGAGTTTTAATATTACGGAATACTTTTTTCATGTGAAAACAAAAATTTAATTTTTTATGTGAACGACAAAGTTTTATGGTAAATGTTTACAAAAATGAAATGCTTGTGTGAGTGTCACGCTTAAAATTAGTTTTATTATCCAAGAGCATTTAGATCGTTCGGTAAGAAGTCGTTCTAACTAAAGTAGATGTCTCTAGTTTAAACCCTAAGAATGCAACAATGTTACAACTCATGAGGGATATCTTTGCTGCCCTAGCGGTCCAACCCGGGTCGAATTCGGACTTTATCGAAAGGTATACACCAAAGAAAAAACTTTAAGTCGGTATTATATGTCGGGTGTTTGTATAATTTTTTCGTTTCTATTTAACTGAAAAAGATATCTCGTATGACGTTAGACACTACTTATGCTTTAAACTTTTGTATTGAGGTATAATCATCAATCGGGCTTTCACCGTCAATTTATGCCTTGGGTTGAGATGTTGCTTTTATATGTCATTGGAGCTTCAATAATATTGAGGTCTAGTTATCAAATCATACTAGATTCTTTTTTCTTTTTTTTTACGCACGAGTCATGAAATAATCTCAACACGAAATATAGATAAGAACAATGCATTATCTTCTTTTTGAACTTTGTCATTCGACTTACACGATTGCTAAACCAAATTCAATCATCTAATTTTGAATGTAACTCCAAGTTAGCGTGAGGCTCTTGAAATCGATTAATTAATAGCCTTATTATTTTTGTACAATCAACCTAAACTAAAATGATCTAAATAGAAATGACTAATTCTCAAAACTAAAACCATGTCTAATAAACCAACCTCAAATTTAAATCATTGACATGTACACCTCAAGTGAAGAGATGATGTGCCTATGCAAAACAACTTAAAGAAATGACTAATCCTCAAAACTAATCTACTTTTTCTATTTTAACCATTATTTACCTTTTGATTAAAGTACTCTTCAAATATGAATAAAAACGTAAATAACCAAACGAGGCAACTATCAAGATAGGAGGAACAATGGTAATGTCCAAAAACAAATTAGTACGGAGTATGTCCTAACCCGATAGCCCAGTGGAGTAGCACTTTATTTATTTTTTGATAAGTTAAAGAAAACTAGATTGATCATTTAGGATATGATCAACTTATTTCATCCTTTCGCATGAGCGAGGTAATTAGTTGAAGTCATCGACTTTCAAACCACCTCAAAAGAGTTGGACACGAGTGTCCAACAGAGGCCATAAAGTCAACAACTTTATTGGTTTCACGAAAGTAATATTTAGTTACCATTTTTTCAAAGAAATTCAAGTCTAGATTCACATCGATAATGCTTGAAATTTTTCACGAAATTTGCCAAATATTAAGAATTGCGTTGATAATATACGAATTAGCTCCTCACGAATTAAAGCATGTGCCATGAAAATTAATACGAGCTATGATTTTGCAAAAGAGTTAGTGACACTGCTTTTTCTTCATTGACTTTGTGAATGAAAAAAAATAACTTTTCTTTGTTGAAGGAGACCATTTTTGTTTACAAAATTTTAAGACGGTCTTTTAAGTTTTTTTTTTTTTTTAGGAATTTCACTTAGTTATTGAGAGACTATTATTTCGCACTCCTTTATGTGATTTTGTGACACTTAAATTGTTAATTGCGAGTTGTGATGTAAAATGCTAGAAGTATTTTAATTTCATTCCTATTTTATACTTATGTATCCTTTTATCTTTAGTTAATATTCGTATTGTTGGACCGTCTCCTAAATGAGTTTCTTACTTAAAAGAATATTCAATTACATACAAAGCGTACTAACATGTTGATATTTGTAATCTAAGGTTTCACTTATGCTTATCTCTTGGATAACTATAAATACAATTTTACATCCTTGTTAATATGATTATGCAACATATTGATTCTCATTGGGTTGTATTTATCATTACCCTTAAAACTTAAAAGAAAGTATATGCAAGTAAATTTATAGCATATCATTCACACGAAAATAATAAATTTATAACGTAACATTATTAATATATATAGGCTGCCGTAAATAAGATTTCCTCACATGCTATATTAATTAATTAATGTAAACCCATGAACGGAGTACATTTTTTTTCTTGGATATTGAATAAGTGTCACTAATGAACACTAGAACTAGGACAACATCTACAAACGAAGTCCTCACAATAGAAAGCATTCCCTGAAAAACCAAAATCTTGGCATTTCTCAACACATTCCTTTTGTGTTTGACATGGTACTGTGGCCTTGCACGTAGAGTGGTCGCCTTGAACTTGACGGCCTAAAAAAATAAGACCATCGAAATCAGATTAAACAATAAAAAAAGGGTTAAAAATATTGTACGTAACATAAACTAAATAATTATGTAGATCAGTAATTATTCTCTTTGTCTCAATCATTTGTTTGCTATTTTTTTTCTTTGTGATGCGTATTTTAACCAAAGACAAACAAATGGTTGAGACAGAGAGGGTATTTTTTTTTGAGATAGTTTTAGTAGGGTTAAGGATATATTATAAGGTCATATATTTCTTTTAACAAATAAAAGAACAAATGAAGTAAGCGTATGCGTATCATAAAGGATAAAGCGTTCCCATAACTCCTTTTCTATGAACTAAAGTAAAAAATAATTATGTTGGAGTCGGGTTTGGAAAACACAAAAAAACATACTCAAGTATTGTAACTTATTTCATAGATACTCGTTAGAAAAAATCGATAAAGATATTATTAAAGGAAAATCACCTGTACATTGGTTAACAAGAACCAATGAGACAAACAACAAAGCCATCAATGCAAGTCTTGAAGATGCCATTGAAGTATTGGACAAAAGAATTATTTGAGGGTTGTGAGTGCTCGTTGTTTGATCTTTGAGAATATCAAACCTTGCGGGTATTTATAGGAAGAATATCAAACCTTACGGGTATGTAATTAAGATGTAATCAAATCAAATCAAATCAAATCAAATACCCCCTCCCTTTTTTTATATATGACGTTTTGTATTTACGAGTTAAACTTTTGACTTTAATATTTACAAAAATATTTTTGTTAAAAAAATATAAAAATGGTACCATTAATTCCTTACGGAAAACTCTTTCATATGAGTATACATATCATAATATTTAGTCTTATATTTTAAGAGATATTGAAGAGAAAAAAAAGTGTCTCAAAATATGAGAAAGTCATATATAAAAAAACAGAGGGAGTATATTTCAATGAATTATACACTTTCTTACTATAATAAATGATTATAATATAATCTTTGAGAATTTACCATAATTTGATGTTTAAAATATTATTACAAGAGTGTTTAGAAGATTATGTGCGTATAAATTATAAATTATTCTTTACCAAAAAAAAAATATAAATTGTTAAAATATATATACTACGTACAAGATTAGCTCATGCAAACAGATTCCACAATTTAATGCTTGTCAATTTGCTATTTTTATTAACTTAAATAAATATATTGCCTAATATATTTTTATTTTTTAATAGCAAAACGTTATATTTTTACCAGTTAAGATAACTTATTTATGTAATTAATGTTTTTTTTTAGGGCGGTAAAGATCCTACTGCTTAATCCTCAAGACTCGAACACGAGACATCTGGTTAATTAAATTAGAACAATCTCTTGCCAATTGATCTAAGTATTAATGTTAATTTTAATTATGTGTTGTTAGGAAATATAATTAAAGTGTATCATAAGAGATCTCTCACATTGAGAAGGAGACATACCCCATACAATGCAAATTTTTTTTTTTTTGCAGCTACAATAATGAAATAATAAAATACTATTTGTATGGAATATATAGGTCTCACGATAAATTTACTACAAGATGTCTTTAATAAGATTTGTCGTATAAAATCACAATGACAAATTATGTAAGTAGTTACTATATGTCATGCAAATTAGAGTTGATCAAAAGCGGTCTTGGGCCTGACACGGGTTGGACCCAGCTGCTAAAAAAGTGTCCGACGGGAGCGGGCCGGCCCGCGGGCCTGACTGAAATCAAATACAGAAATTAGTGTTTTTATTAAAACACAAGTTTGTTATCGCTACATCCCACTAAAACTTAATAATTGTCTTTAAAAGCTTACCCTTAAGAAAGTATATTAATTTTCAAATGATAAGTTTACTAGATTTTGGAAAAAACACAAGTTTGACAGTGTTCTACTATAAAATCAAAAGTTCATTTTTGCATTGGTCTTTTTGCGGCATTGTTAGCGGTTACATACACTCTCGTGTAATAAATACTTAAACGGTGCTATATCTATACGACAATCCCGTTAGCATGTCCATTCTCGAAGAATCTTGAGGGTTTTTGAGAACTTTGGGGTTACTTTTAATAGCGGGCCGCCCATGGGCAATTTTGTTTAGTCCAAGCCCGTCCATTTATTTTAGCGAGCCTAGTTTTCTTGTTCGTTACCCGTTTAATTTTATTTTTCTTGTTCAAGCCCGCTATTTAGCGGGCCGAACAAGCTGGGCTGAACGGACTGGGCCGAATGGGCCGACCCGCACTTGATCAGCTCTAATGCAAATACAAAGTATGCCTTGATTAAGGGCATATGATATATATAAAAACCGATAACACTTTTAGAATACTTTTGCGTGACTTTCAAGATGCTACTTTGACCGTGTTTGTTCTTAATCACCTATTCAAGTGTATACTATTGACTCTCAAGTCGTTATCCACTCAATCTCAATCACATTCATTTACATATATGGGTATTGGGTCAATTATCTAAACACTTAACCTAACTCATTTTAAAATTTCTACAATTTAACCGAACCTGTTAAAGCCATTTATTTTTCATTGATAAATATATTTTTGACCAACTTAATCAACATGACTTAACCAAAAATGACCAGTGACATATCTGCAGGGCCGTCTCGGGATTTTGGGGACCCATGTGCGAATGTTAAATATGGGGCCCTATAAAACATTTTAAGAAACAAATTTTTTAAAAATAAGGCAAAAAAAGGTCATAAATGTAACTGCCAAGTCTTGAACCCAAGATCTAGTGATTAGCAACTTAATTGCTATCCACCAAGACACTATCTTTCATTAAATATTTAGTGTACTATATTTATTTATTCTTACATTTACTATGATTTGTAGCCCAAAAATTTGGGGGCCCTGTGCAGCCGCACGGCCCGCACGGGCCCAAAGACGGCCCTGCATATCTCACAAGTATTTCTTTAACAAGTTACCTAGATTTCTATCAATATGGCACAATTATGAGTTTATGACCCATCATGTCGTGTTCATCTCAATAAACCACAACTCTAACTGAACTCAATTAATTTTTTTATTGTATCCGTATTAGCCCATCTACTTTTACTTAATTGAATTATAACGTCTTAACTCAAACCCGTTTACTTCATATCCGATTCGTATCTTGTTTTTAAGCCCGACCAACAATTTTGACGAGCTTAGCCGCGGTTTGCAAAAAGTGGAATTACTCCGCAACTTGGTAGGAGTTGACTACAGAGTAGTAAACATCAGACAGATATAAAAACGTGACTATAAATACATTACCCAACAATTTCGTCTCTCTTCAAAGTTCAAACATCTCAACCTTCTCGGTAAGACCTTCTCACCTTAGAATCTTAGTTCATCATATCGCATTTTAATTTATTGATTCTTAAATTCTTTGATTTTGCTTTATGAATTCATATTATTACTGTTAGAATCATCGATTAGGTTTTTGTATCAATTGTTTATTCATCAATGTTAATGATAATTCCCAAAATTTCGTGTTTATCTGCAGGTTTTGGGTTAGAATTAAGTTTTTGTTGATTGATTGATTAATTGATCATCGCATCGCATTTTGATTTATTTTGATTTTGCTTTATGCATTCATGTTACTGCTAGGATTGTCGATTAGGTTTGTATCAATTGTCTATCGATCTATTCAAATGATCTTCCGAAATTTCGTGTTTATTTGCAGGTTTTGTGCTAGAATTAGATTTTGTTGATTAATTTATTGATATTTTTTAACGATCTTATTTTGTGTTTCTTTGCAGGCTCTGTGTTAGAATTAGGGTTTGGTTGATTAATTGATTTATTGATTTATAGAATTAGGGAAATCTATATAGATTTAGGTGTATAGAAAGTTAGAAATTACAATGTTAGAGCAGCTGCTGATATTTACTAGAGGAGGGTTGATTCTCTGGACATGTAAGGAGCTTGGAAATGCTCTTAAAGGATCGCCAATTGATACTTTGATTAGGTCCTGTTTGTTGGAGGAACGGTCCGGGTTGGCATCATTTAATTACGATGTTCCAGGAGCGAATTACTCGCTTAAATGGACGTTTCACAATGAGCTTGGCATTGTGTTTGTGGCTGTATATCAGAAGATTCTTCATCTGCTCTATGTGGATGATTTGCTGTCCATGGTTAAGCGTGAGTTTTCGGCAGTTTATGATCCTTGTAGGATGGATTATAGTGACTTTGACGATGTTTATAGGCAACTTAGGTTGGAGGCTGAGGCTAGAGCTGAGGAGGTTAAGAAATCGTCTAAGTTGGGAGCGAGAAATGTTGGTAAGAAGCAAGATCAGGTGCAAAAGGCAAAGTATAATCAGGATGGTAAGAGAAACGGTGGCGGAGATTTGAAGAGCGATGGTGGGGATGGTGATTTAGGGAAAGGGAATGTGTTGGGAAATGGTCATGTAAATGGGGGTATCTATGTTAAGGGTGTGAAATCAAAGGGTGGTGTAAACCAAAAGGAGAATTTGGGCTCTGATAATGGAGCTTTTGATGTAAATAAGCTGAAAAATTTACGGTCTAAAGGTGTAAAGAAGAATGATACTGTTGCTGATACTAAGGGTTCCAAGGCTGAGCCCAATAAAAAGGTTACTAAGAAGAATAGAGTTTGGGGTGAAGCAAATGCACCGGCTAAACTGGACTATACGGATCCTGTTGCTGAAAACGGAGATAAACAAGTGAACATTATGCCAGTCGAAGAAGGTGAGAGTATGATGGACCAAGAAGAGGTCTTCAGTAGTGACAGTGAAGATGAAGAAGATGCGCAAGCTGGAAGTGACACTAAGGTGCAGACGAAGTCCAAAGGGTGGCTTCCTTCTATGTTTCGGGGGTATGTTTCTCAAATTTTATTGCTTGGAATTGTGTGTGTTCACTTAAGCTGTTGGCGACCTGCTTCCTAGAAGTTAGATTGGTGTCATAACTGTTTCGGTATTCTTTCAATCTAGATTAAATATAGGCGTAGCTGCAAAGGTTATTTCGTTGACAACGAATGCGTAATCTGAGATTGTTTTTCTCTAAAGAAGATGCTTTTCTGAAGCAATTTAGACGGAGTGCTACCTTTTATTATTCTCAGAATCTTGAGATACAGTACCTAATGTCAAAGCCTCTGCAATTGTTGGATTCCATTTAACAATAAAGAAAAAAGATTCTGAGATCCGTTTATCACAATAAATGCCTATCTATTTTCATGGTTTTTCAACCTTTACAAAATTTCTGTTCTCTTTTATCTGACCAATCATGAATAATTTCAGCTTCGTAGGTAAGGCCAATCTGGAGAGGACTGATCTTGAGCCGGCTCTGAAAGCCCTGAAGGACAGGCTAATGACCAAGAATGTGGTATGTTTATGTGATAATTTTGCCGTTCATTATATTAATGTCTTCGTGTTTGCATTTGTTTACCATTTAATCATGTGCATTCTGGTGAGGAGTTGAGTTTTCATGACTCATTATCATTTATCAATGGAGTCCATTTGCATTTTATTGTGTTACCTTTTCTGTGAAACTCAGCCTATGTACATTTTGACCACTTTTAGTCATTATTATCACCTATTTGTCATGAATTTCTCTTTGCATTTTAGTTGAGCTAGTACCAAGACTAAGTCATATTGGTTTGTAGAGCTTGTTTGAATTCAAAAAGGAATGTTTTATGAAAGTAAGGTTTTAAG
The DNA here is from genome assembly GCF_048544455.1 of Silene latifolia. Taxonomy (NCBI): domain Eukaryota; kingdom Viridiplantae; phylum Streptophyta; class Magnoliopsida; order Caryophyllales; family Caryophyllaceae; genus Silene; species Silene latifolia. The sequence continues at coordinate 343,772 of NC_133537.1, read as the reverse complement.
TTGTAGACTATTGGAACCCTTTAAATTCACCAGTGAAGGCAACAGTTCATCACTTGAGACTATATTATTTCATCTGGCTCTTCCTGTGGTGTTTGCAGGCTGAGGAGATTGCTGAGAAGCTGTGTGAATCAGTCTCAACGAGCCTTGAAGGCAAAAAGCTGGCTTCATTTACCAGGATATCGTCAACTGTGCAGGTATTGACGCCATTTTTTCTCTTTTAAGCTATATGTCCACTTTTATTTCCATATTTCCAATGGAGACAAAGACTCATTACCCTTTTGTTCTGGTCTTTTGGATTATGATAGAATAATCTAAATGGCTCACTAAAGTGGCCGCGCTTTTTTCTCTTGTGAAGTAGCAGTCCTGCGATGCTATTCTCAACGTAATTTTCATGTTGGGTCATTTAGAAACGGCCTCTTTGTGTTGCTAACACAAGGGTAAGGCTACGCACATCCGACCCCCTTACCTCGCAATTGGCGGGAGCCATTGAGATTGGGTAATGTTGCTGATGTTGTTGTATGTGTCCACTGTTGTATATAATGAATATCTGTGTTTTTATTTGACAGACCGCAATGGAAGATGCCCTTGTTCGCATCCTTACTCCCAAACGTTCCATTGACATCCTTAGGGATGTTCATGCTGCCAAGGAACAGGGGAAGCCATACGTGGTTGTGTTTGTGGGTGTCAATGGAGTTGGAAAGTCCACCAACTTGGCAAAGGTGAGCTAAGATTAGGTGATCTGTATCTTTGTGATATTTTTCGAACTCACGTCATAACATTTGCTCAATTATCTTTTATAGGTTGCATACTGGTTGCTGCAGCACAAAGTTAGTGTCATGATGGCTGCCTGTGATACTTTCCGGTCTGGAGCTGTTGAGCAGCTGCGAACCCATGCATCAAGACTACAGGTTAGACATTTAGCTTAAGTTGCAATGATTGTGAAACTATTAAATTCCAGGAAACTAAAATTTTGACATGGCATGAACAGATTCCTATTTTCGAGAAAGGTTATGAAAAAGATCCCGCTATTGTTGCAAAGGAAGCAATCCTAGAGGCCTCCCGCAATGGTTCTGATGTAGTTCTTGTCGACACAGCTGGCCGGATGCAGGTTTATCATCCGTTCTAACTTTGTACTTTTTCTACTATCATGCGCTTTTAAATTTGATACAGGTCATATGGGTTTGTCTTGTGCTTCTGAAGTGAATTCGGACCATCTGATTTAACGACCGGTCACTCTGGCGTATACTCTTCATTTAGCTTACTATCTAAAACTGATTACAGGATAATGAACCTTTGATGCGTGCGCTTTCAAAGCTCATTTACCTCAACACTCCAGATCTTGTCCTTTTCGTTGGGGAAGCTCTTGTTGGCAATGATGCCGTGGATCAACTTTCAAAATTCAATCAGGTTTGTGCTCCGTCAGCATATCCCTGTAGGCACTTTTTAAGACCTAATAATCAGTTCTATTGGGTAACCATTAATCTATTTCATTTCTTCAGAAACTTGCTGATCTTTCCCCCTCACCTTTCCCAAGATTGATCGATGGGATCCTCCTCACCAAGTTTGACACTATTGATGATAAGGTAGGCTTTTGCTGCAACAGTCTCAAATATATTTCTCCGCTGTTTATGTTTTCAGTGTAGACATTCCCGTGTAATCATAATTGCCGGCAATGAGCTTTGCATGACTTGGTTTCACATGTATGTATGTAACCCAAATCATTATGCATCCCTCATTTAAGTATATGATTAATGGGTTGGTCTACCTAGTGTCTCGCAGGAGTATACGATTTTGTGAAATGTTGGAGCTTGTCTGGGTACTTGCATTTGATAGCACCTTGCTAATATGGTTTTAAATCAAAGTCATAAGCATGACACGGAATTGCGACTGTTTTTTAGTTATTGTTTTGCTTACTACGCTTGCTAATTCATTATTTGGTTCCTGAAATATCTGCAGGTAGGAGCAGCGTTGTCGATGGTTTACATATCAGGGGCTCCTGTCATGTTTGTCGGATGTGGACAGTCATATACAGACTTGAAGAAACTCAATGTGAAATCTATTGTGAAGACACTCCTCAAGTAGAGTTCTTTGGGCCCAAACGCGACTATCGAGATGTCCAACACTGGCTTATTCTGTGTTAAGCTCCCACAGTACTCTCTCACTTCTTGCAGACTTGTAAAAAGTTGGCTGTGTAATTTCCTGTCAAAAGTTTTAAAACTCGCTTGTACTCCGTAGTTCATAAACTTTTTCTCTGTACTCACGATTCCGTGGTTCTTTTCTGATTGGTTTGGATAGCAAATATGTAAACCCTTTTCTTTGTTCTCACAATTCCGCTAGCGTTTGAAAATTTCGAAATTCTTAGTTAAAATTTTCTAAGTTTTTTTCGCGGTTTACCTTATAGAGTACTTCCAGTTCGCCTTTGCTGCCTTCCTGACTCCGCCATTGTAATTTTAGTCGAACTGCTTTCTTTGTGCTTATATTAAAACACGAAAGAAGCACGTCGTAAAATACCTCAATTACTCTTTTAATTTTACTCGACTGGTGTGAACCTTTTTCGATATAAAAACAATAAATTGATTCGTTTGGGAAAAATATCATGTTTACTGGAGTACCATGTAATCCGTTCAAGGTCAAAAGGTTTAACAACAAACTATTATGAATGATTACGTTACTATTACGTCTATTAGACTAATTAAATAAACTAAGAAATTTCTAACGTGTAAATTCCTTCAAAGTTCAATAGACTAGAAATTTACTTCTTTTTGATAAAAATAAGTCTTCATCTGCCTTAAAAGTCGTTTTCCACGAAAGTGATCACTACTCCTTTACCATAAAAAAGTGAAACATATGAATTTTAGTCACAAAAAGAGGCCAGAGGGCGGAAAGTAATATGAACCATTTATGTCGAGTATGGATCTTTTCCGTTTCTCTCTCAATTTCTTTTCATTCTTACTAATAAAACATTTAAATCATTTTCCAATTTTCTAACTTATCAATTAATTGACCTTAGCTTCCCGTTCTTCAAAAAAAAAAAAAAATAGAAATGAAAGAAAATAGAGTGATGAGCATGCAAGGATCTTAGGTTTAAGTCTTACCAAAAGTCTGGGTATAACATACTACACACACCAAAGATATTGGTTACAAGTTCCTTCGTCATCCAGAAAAAAATGGAAATGAGAAAATGGATATGATCCAAATAACTACTGTATTTTCCCTTACACAAAATCTCATTGAAGACGGGCGATATCCGTCACAAGCTTGTGACAGATACCGTTTCCTCTCATAAAATGCCCATTGAGAGGTGAGTGAGAAGCACATAGGGGTGTCCCCACCTTGTCCCCTCTTCCTTTTTGTGAGAAGTCACAAGCTTGTAACGGAATTAACCCATCACAAGCAAGACTAGTTATTTACCTTATACGGTGCTCACAAATAAATTATTGTCAAAACCACGTAGTTTGACCATTTGTTATTTTTATTTTCATTTTTATTTTTAATTCCAGTCTTGAGTTCCAACACAAGGTCAAACAAGTACTCCATTTGCTTGAAGGTCGATAATTTTTGAGTTTTTTTGCACGTTTTCATAGTAGGCGTGTTGCGTATACATTTTTTTTTGTTCTTTTAAATAGTTTGCACTTTGCACCGTATAATCAATTTTCCGCGATCTATGGAACCAGCTCTTTCGCCATTTTATTTGATTGAAAATGCTACTAATATAAGTAGGAAATATAATTGTTGGGATTTTAATTAAAAATGTGTGTAGTTTCCTAAATAAATGACAAACATCTATAAAACGTGGTGCATACAACACACGATATGCCGAATTGCCAACTAAACTTGGCAAACATATCACCAGGTCTCGCTTCACACGGTCTATTATGCCTGAAGGCTTTTGACGGATTTTATGTGACCATTTTTATGGTAAGATGTGACCATTTCTAACTGGTTAGTTGGTTACCATTTAAAAATGGTCACATCTTACCATAAAAATTGTCACATAAGATTCGTCTGAAGTTTTCCGACGGAATAGGCCATCTAAAATGAGAATTCGTGTAAACAAATTGGCTCATGTCGGATTTATGTTCGTTTAATTTCACATATAAATAGGTCTTATTCAGGATATCGTCAATCTAATTCATTATCAAGTCGTCCATCAAAGTGAGTCATCATCAAGTAATAGCCTCATGAGTCAACTTGGGTTTGGTTGGGACAAAAACTATTATTACTGGTTATCGGCGTGACCTCAATTAGGCCGAATCAATTTCCATTTACAATTTTTTGGACTAATCATGCAGGAATTTGGTTGATATGATCAACGTTCGATCCTACAATAAATTTTACGATACTAATAATCCCCGCCTCTTTGACGAATGTACGTAATATTCAATCTTCATGCTCACTCTATCCATCCCTTTACACAACAATATATCAGCAAAAAAACATTTTTTTGTTTGGATTACGAACGATTGGAACAAATAAATAAAACCAAGTACTGCGGTACCGAAAATTTCATTCAACGTATGTAAACTGTACATATATAATGGACAAAGGTAAATGCGACTAACCTGGTCATGCATAGTATACTAGCAACTACGGACAAAACTAGGTTCAAATTTCAGCTAACACCGACACAACAATCTTATCTATATTTCAATCATAGCTACTCCGTATAATTTTTTGAAAAAACGGTTACTTTTGCATATATAATTTTTTGCTGAAAAGCTCGCCCAGGCCATGACCTGATGAGCTTGTGCTTAGCTCCGTCGTACTACCAAACATTTCTGTAATCGCGATAATGATCATCACCATAATTCACCATTCATCTTTGATTAATTTCTCTTGGTTAAAATTGAAAACTATTATTATTATTATTGATGCTTCTATTTTCACTTGAAGACGATCCGGCATTATTCACATTATTATTGTTGCTTCCCGTATTATTTGGGACGTACGCATTATAATTATAGTCCCCTATATTATTCCTTTGCATGAACATGTTAGTGTCAATGGGACTATTATTACTTGCACCACCATACTGCTGTATCCCGTAGCCCATGCCTGGCCCGGCCCCAAACACGGGCGGGCTCGGTGAGGGGAACGCAATACTCGGCCCGCCGGTGAACTGCTGGACCATGGCCCGGAAGTTGGACGCGTCCGTGTTTAGCAGCGTGGTCGGGGTCCTCCTAGAGGCCCGGGTCCGTCGTCGAACGGGCTTTGAGACCCGACCATCCGGGCCCGATCGGACCTGACCGGGCTGGAGGGGAGTGGTGGCAGTCGCCACCACCGTGGGCTCAGAGGCCCGGCCCGTGAAGAAAAGATCGGGAGGTGACGTGGCGGCGTAAGATGGTGGCACTTGTTCTAGTGAGGGAGTAGTGTTGTTATTGTTGTTTGGGTGGAAATGAAGCCAATCACTTGTGCTAGACATAATATCATAATATGTGTTTATAAGAAAAGAAAATGTGAGAATTATTAAGAATTTATGAGGAGAATAATAAGGGGAGAGGGAGGAGATTATAGTTCATAGTTGGTGTATTTATTGGTGAAGAGTTAACCTATATCATGGTCAAAAGTCAAAATAATTAGGTGATTTTGATTGTGACTTTAAAGTCTTTTTCATAGCACATAGATTCTTTACAATTTTTATTTGATTTGTACGTTTGAAATTTTCAATTTAAGGAATCAAGTGTTACATACTCCTTCACATGTGGTGGTGTAATTAAATGAGGATTAAATTGTTTTGTTTTATAAAAGTTGATGATTAAGTTTAATTTTGTGAAATAACATCTAAGTGATAATGAAATAGTTACATGTATGATTGATTTCACACAACTTTCGTATGTACGACTCTAATGTTTTACAATATTAAATATTTTCACTTTCTTGAAATATAAAATCATTGTTTTCAGGCATTGTACGAATTTTTTTGTCAAGAATCACGCACAACGAAAGGTATAGACTTATCAATTTGATGTTAAAAACTAGAATACTGTCTTTATTTTGTAATAAAATAGGAGCAGGGGCGAAGCGAGGATTAAAAATTTGGGGTAGCGAAAATATCAAGCGACTTTTCATTAAAATGGAAGTTGCGAAAAAACGTGCTTAACATATAAAAATTCAAAAATAAACGCACAACCAACAATCAAATGATTAAATGAACGATCGATACTAACTTAAGACTCATTTTTTAAGTCACAATTTACCTTTATTTGATTTTTAGACTATAATTTCAATTATATAGCTCTGTGATACAAAAAAAAAACGGTTAACCGGTGCCCCGTAATGTATTAAGATTTTCACATTATGATTCGACAACTTATCTTCATTTTACACGATTTAGAAAAATTTAAACATTATAACAAACATAATTATTAGGTAAAATAGAAGAAAAAAAGGTCCATACTCCCTAGTACACAATATAATGGAGATCGCAAATTCTAGTATAGACCGTTATGTGTGCGACCCAAAAATTTTGACCACTTTTGAGTAAATAGTGATCACCTTTGGAGAAATAGTAACCGCTTCTTATGACTAAAAAATTGACCATTTTTTTCAAAATGATCACTATTTAACATAAAATGGTCACTATTTTCCAAAAAATAGCCACATCTTAATTTACTCGGAAAGAACGATTGTACACAAATTACGTAATGTTGGGATTCTAATGGAATTTATTTTAGAGCAAAAAGAGAAAACAGAATGGCATTATGACTAATACAAGTCTCGAACGCGGAACCTATTGCTTGGAGTACCAATGTTTTACCGTTGTGCCATGTTAGTTTTGCTGCAATAATAACACCTTAACTTTTAGTTATCTTTAGCGCCAGATCTGGGGTAGCAAAGGAGCAGCGTCTAAATTGATTTTTTTTACTTTGGGGTAGCGGCCGCTGCCCCTTGCTACCTACTGGATTCGCCCCTGAATAGGAGAGACTAATTCATTTTTTGCAAATGAAAGTATTAAAAAGGGAATTATCCATTAAATTAACTTTAATATTTTAAAGAACACTCATTCAACAAACATTCGCTAAGAAATACTCGTAAAGTCCTAATCTACTAATGTGAATTTGTGAATCAACATAACAAAGATGAACCTAGTGGGCACGTGAGGAAGGGGATAATACTTAATCACAAAATCTCATTATAGACGGCACATATTTGTCTATAATTAAAGACGGGCCAAATATAATATCACATTTCTAATAGGACAAACAACAAGTGGGGTGGTAGGGGCCAAAAATATCACCACTTTCAAGTTATTTGACCCGTCTTTAGCTAATATCCGTCTAATAGCGTAGGGGAGGGGTTACCTGGAAGGGTCAAAAGAAAGGATAATTCCGCGAAGGTTGGTAGTTTAGCAGCACTCGCCACTCTGTAGTGAAGTCATTACCTCGTGTTAATCTACGTCATCCACCATCGTAGACTATATGATGAGGTCAACTTTAAGCTACTCCCAAACTTTCATGACTAACTATGAGACCATATGCAATGGTGAAATTTTCACCAATTTTCACTCTATACTTTTCACTCGCCACCTCAGCTAATCCCGTCACAAGCTGAAGACCTCTCACAAAAAGGGAGAGGGGACAAGGTGGGGCACCTCCCATGTGCTTCCCCACTCACCTCTCATGGGTATTTTGTGAGAGGAAATGGTATCCGTCACAAGCTTATGACGGATATCGCCGTCTTCAATGAGATTTTGTGCCAAAATTTATCAAAAAAACATCAAAAAAACACTACATTAACAAATACTCAATTTTTCTTATCTTTCATACTTTATTATACCCCACATATCCATATCAACATTTCACTCTACCCACTTATTTTATTTGCCAATGTTATACGATGTGCTTTTGGTGTATGTGTACTGGTACTCGTCGTTTTGAAATGAGAAAAGCAAAAACAAAGCAATGGGACCACATGCACTGACAACCAGGCCCCATATTTGCTCTTCACAAATTTTCGGACAGGCGAAAATTCACACCCTCTCTTTCCTCTTTTATTGTTTTTTATTCAAAAAGCAATTTTCAGCATTTGTGTGAGAATGAACGAAGACCCATTGTGGGTGCTCTGATCCTAAAGAGAAGTAATACAATAATTAATGAGAATATATTCAGCCATGGATGAAAAAAAAATATATTTTTCCAGTTTTTCATTACAAAGGGCGACCAGTCTACCAATCTTGCTGACACTTTCTTGCTCTGCCACTAAAATAATAAAATTTGAACTAATTCTTTTGACATTTTCAGTAGTTTTTTTTTTTTTTTTTGACAACGGAAGGAGAATAACTTACAATGTTCTACCAGTTACAATGTAAGCTACTCAACTAGGTAGCACCAGAAAACCGATAGCTAAATCTAGCACTACAAAGTCATACCTAAGAAAAACATAATAATAATATAAAGCTAAAGTTACAACATTAAGATAAACCATAACAACGGAGCAATGATGGTAGCGGACAGAAGATTGGCCAGGAGCGAGAGTACCAGCTTCATAAGCATATGTGACCTCCAAAAACCGTCGATACATACGAGCCGCAGAGAGACGATAACAAAGTATACTTACGCTCTTGCGAAAAGATATGCATTGGTCTTTCAAATGTGACCAAGTATGGTCACAAGATACGAGCAGACAATTAAGCCGGAAAAAAAAATCACCGAACAACAAAAAAAATAGCACAGTTTACATTCTAATCTAGAACATAAATTAGGAACGTGCTACAATACAACGAGAGAGAATCCGCTTCACAAGCGTTGTCGTCAATAGAAACGTATGTAGTGTCGTAACAAGTATACAATTAACAATACAGCCACAGATCTTTCAAGTTCTTCAGTTTAAATTTTCAACCAACACTGAATACAAAAGACACGTGTGGGCCGACAGTCGGACACCTACTGTATATAACATTTGTACATTACACCTTCAGGAAAAAAAAAAAAAAAACAGGCAGACATTTCAAACAGTATGTCACCGACGTACGACATGTTACCTACACGGTTATACTCGGCAATTTCTTCTCTTCTTTGGTTTCTGATCCCTCCACATGTCGTGCCTCCAATTTTGGTGCTTCGTTTTTATCATCTTCGTCGTCGCTGACATCGTCATCGTAATAGTACTCATCTTCATCGTAGTAGTAGTCATCATCGTCATCATAATGGTCAAAGTATTCTTCACTTTCATCATCATCTGCCTTACCATTAGCCAGCAATCCTGCTGCCTGTTGCCCCATCAAACGCTCTTGGATTCGGTCTCGAATGGCGGTTCCCTGGTAAAATATCCAAAATACAAGATTATCGAAACTGAACTTATGAATAATCCACAAATAAAAGTTCTATATCCCCCTTGAAGCAACAATTTGCCTTTTTAAAGCGGTCTCATATTAATATAATCTTAAACCAACCATACTATACAAGATCGTATTAATTAACCCACTAACTCGGAAATAACTACTCCATTTAATTGTCATTTGGGTAAGTCTCACGATGATATGTACAGTATTATCATTAGGCCATCCCATACAGAAATTTGTGTTGGAGCAATGTATATTACCATTTTATGGCATCCTTCTTCAAACATCTCAAGAAATCCAGCGACCCATCGATCAGCATTTTCCACCCATTCATTATGATGAACACCAGCTGTTTTGGCAACAGTCTGGATCTGTAAAATAAGAAATTAACTCATCATAAATAATGCCAATTATAATCTCTTCAAGCCACCACCAGCTCTTTGACCAAATACAATAACTGACCAAATTCATGAAGGCAGATTCAATAACTGAGTGAGAGGTAAAATACTACGAGCTTCCAACACAACTGTAAGGATCCAGACCATCCAGTGACCCAAAATCACGTCGACACCTTTCATAACCAAAACATTGATTGTGTGCCTACCAGCTCTATTACCATACATCAGAAATGTGGATCAAAATGAATCTCGGCCTTTGTTAATCAGCAAAGCATAAAGTTAAAGACTAAAGAGGAAAGGAAATCATGCTTAGTTCATACAATAGATAAGCCAACCTTTTTTTTTTTTTTACCTTTTTTAATAATAATTGTTTCCATTTCTTAGCAATCACTCCCTACGTTCAACTCATTTTACAACATAATTCAAAATCCCCCTCAAATATTCATACTTCATAAATCTAGGTACCGAGAATTTCGAGTATTTCCAAACTGCCTTTCTCAAAGTAAAAGCTTTGATCATGAGAAAACAAGCATCACACTACCAAGCACCATGTTCGGTAAATGTAGTAGATGAGAAGATCACATAATAAGACCAAAATAAAAATAAATTACCAAGCCACTCTCTCCCTAAACCATCACTAGCTCTCACCCTTCGTTAACCCCAATTCCCACACTATCGAGCTTCTCAATCAATGAAGTCACCAGCTTCCACTACAATGAAGAAGCCATCTACCTCCTATTTCTCCACCAACAAAGAAGCAGAAAAAGGGAGGGTTAACACTTATGGTATCTTTTCAGAATGCCGCCAAAGTTCGGCTGATGCTGGGTCGTGCAGGAGTAAGAGATAAGTTAATTTTCAGGGCGATCACCACTTCAAAACAGAGTATCGCAAGGGTGATTTGTGTTCCGCCAATGCTAATCCTTAAAAGTCAAAGAGCTTACAAATAAATTAAATAAAAAATACTACCTCTTATAAACATTCTTTCTACTGCAGATGAGGTTGGTGGGCTACCATAAATTGTCCTCAGTAGTTGAAGACAAACAAGACTATGAATACAGCAGTCATTTCTTTATTTGATGTGACTCTTTCACATATGATTTCCAAATGAGGCAGCTACAGATTCTGCTCATCTCCAAAATATGTTGGGAGTAATAACGTGTCATAAGGAGATAAAGAAAGTAGGTAAGGACCAAAAAAATCCGACGAGGCAAGCAACCAGAGAGCATAGCAAAAAAAAAAAACACAACACTGAACCGTAAAGAATCTAACTTCAAAATTGGATGTGACCAAGATAGAAGAATAATGTAATTGACCATGATGGTAATATACTCCCTAGAGAATACATTATATTGTACAGTCTGACTGTGGCGATAATTGATAGATTCTGGCCTAAGTAACAAAATACGAAACCTTATAAAAGCCAAAAACTATTTACAAGAATTGAATTAAGAGAGCATCAAAGACAACGCAATACATCAGGATTTTTGCTAACAGAACTTGAAGTATCCTAGCAAAAAAAGAGGTAATTGCTCATACCTTTTCCTGCTGCTCTTTGACTTTCTCATGTAGTTTCTTTAGCCTCATATTGACTCTTAACCTCTTTTCCTGTAAAAGCAAAGAATAAAACAATGAAATTCAAGATAGACAACAAAAAGTGGCCAGCAGCATCCGTACATCTACATGAACGATCCAAACATCAACAGCCAAGAACACACCTTTACATAACTAAGATTTAGCTCCTTTCTTGTATATCCTCGTGCCAGATTTCGCATAACATATTGGTTATAGTCCTTGACAATCCTCATAATGATGTCAGAAGTCGAAATACCATCCGTCCGCTGGGTTTCCTTGAACCTCCCGGCAGCTTTCACCTGCATAATGAGGCTAAGTTAATCAAATGCATTCTATACATGCTTTGAGAAGAAGCAAGGGTTGAATTAATTGAACTTACAAATTCATAGACATCCTTACCGGCTCCACTGGTATCAGCATAACTGTAGGAAAATGATAGAAACGATACACAATGTGTCAAGCGTTATACCATTAACGCGGTACAGTAAAGAAGAAATCTGTAAATAAATCATAGACAATGATGAACACATCTCGTGGCCTAATTTTTTTACCAAAAATTTAAAACAAAAACTTGAATGGACCAAAATATGAAAATCTTAAATCAAGCTACCTGTCAAAGCTTTAAAAACACTTACGGTAAGGAATCATGAGCCACAAAATCGATTTTATGCTCATCTAGAAATTCTTGATTTACTACCCACGGTGCATCAGGAATAACTTCGTCAACCCATCTGCGATAAATAACTAACAATTGTGATAAAGCAAACAGGAAAACTATCTATATAATGCAGTAACATGAAGACAAAAATCAATGATATATTGATAGGTCACTTGCTCATGTAAGACTCGAACACTAAGGTCTACTGTATAAAGCATTGGCCTTGTGATTACCTCATGATCATTTACTTTTCGTTAATTATGGTTTCTAGGTTCATATCTATTTTAGATGAAGCCAATGACTTATTTTCTTGTCTTTGGTAAAAAGTGAAACAATTCCAACTGACATTTAAATGGTTGTTTGGTTGCACACACTTGCAAGTAGGAACTTGCAATGCCTAGGAATTAGGAAGAGTTATATCACGTAATTTTAAAATTCATGTGAACCGGAAAATGTTGCTTGATTGCATATAGGAGTTTGATATAATATTGCAATTGTGACTTATCCATCACGGATGAATTGGAAACTAAAATTCCTTGGAAGTTCCAATTCATGTGAATTGAAGTACCCAAACAACTTGCCCATTTCGCAAGTCAAGTAAATTGAAATTCGTGTGTTTCTCATAGGGTAACCAAACGACCAGTTGTAACTCATGCGGCCTTATTCTTAAATAATGACTTTTTTAAACAAAATCAGCAACGACCACTAAAAGGGATCTGGAGCACTCGTCCAACAAGTTGTTTGGGTCTTTGGGAAAATAAGAGTAAAGAGACCTAACAAGATTGCATACAATTTGCTCCATAAGATATATACGGGATCCTCATACTCATTAGGGATGAAAGGATTGAGAAAGAGAAGCTTACTTGCAATGCCGAAGAGACTCGTATCGCTCAGCCTCGGTCATAACAGTTTTACCCTTAAACCTGTGGGTAATTTCATCGCTGCAGACTCCCACCAACAAATATGTATTTGGGAATCTACATACAAAAAGCAGAAGGAAAAAAAAAACAAAAAATCAAATATTATTCAACAACATACGAAGATATCATCAATTCATCATAATCACCGACCCCAGAATGACCAGCTTGATTATCACACACCATCATTCCAATGTAAACAAATGATTGGGACGGGGAGAGTATAACAAAATCAACAAAACAACCATTAAAACCCAATTAAATTAAACAATAATCAGAAAACCCAATCGATCAATCATCAAAATTAAACCCAAAAAAAAAAACATACGATTTTTTGGCTTGTTCAAGAGAACGAGCATGACCAAAGTGGAAGAGATCGTAGATGCCATCGGCGTAAACCCGTACGGGTCGGTCCGTGGGCGGATCCAAATGCGGAATCGCGTTACGGTTATTTGACATTAATTATTTATTGATTTGATTGATTTTTGTAGAGTGAAATGTAAGAAAGAATTAATTGATTGTGAATTGTGAATCGTGGGGGTTGCCTTCTTCCTATGATTTCTTCCTCATTATTATTATTTCTTTATTTTTATTTTTATTTTCATTTTGTGTTTGTATTTGATTCGATAAAAGTCTCTTTCTCTATGTCGGCAATTAGTTTTTGGTACGGTGGTTTTTATTTAGAAGTTGATTGAATTTGGTTAAATTGACGGTTTTGGCTTACTCATTCAAGTTGATTCGATTTAAAATGGATTTAATAAAAAGAATATAATTTAAAGTTACTTTAATTGGATTGATGTGATGCTATCATTCGACCTGGAATGATAAGATTCAAAGTAAGTTATCGGGTTATTCAAAACAAAACTTGAAAAATGATGACTTCGACTGGTTTATTGTGAGTTGATTTGAATAATTTGGTCTAAAATAGTTTTACACAAAATGACTAGATTTGATCTTACAAGTACTTAAAATTCACCATGTGTCGAACTTCATCTAAATGATTTGTTTGGCAAATATATACTCCGTAGTATTGTTAAAGATTATGATTGAGAGTGAAAGTTTGTGGGTGAAATGTTTGTGTGTTTTCTTTACACCACGATCATTCCACATTTGCCCTCAAAACAACCACCCACCCATCTACAAATAGCCTCACTCTTCTAAAAATCTCCCCAACACTACAAATAGTTGTCAACCCCGTGAAACACACACTAACCCCAAAACTCCCATCTTCAGCCCATGAAATGCCCTACCCCACACGGAGTTTAACCACAAAGATATTCTACTTTGATATCCTATAGCTTAACTTGATTCCCAATTAATCAACTTTATTTCGAGTTTCGACATTCACATAATGCAGGGAAGTATGAAGTAACAAGTATAGCATTTCAGCTAAAGATCTTTCAAATGTTTCAATTAGTTTTTAACCAATCTTAAGTACAAAAAACAATCTGGGACACGCTAGGACACTACTGTGTAACATTTTTACATCACACATTCAAAAAATCAAGCAGACACTCCTAACAGTATTTCATCAACCTATAATGTTACATAAACCCGACTATTTCTTATCTTATTTGTTTTCTGGTCCTTCGGCATGACTATCCTCTTTTTTCAGTACTTTGTTGTTTTTATCGTCTTCTTTATCATCGCTGTCATCGTCGTCATAATAGTACTCATCTTCATCGTGATAGTAGTCATCATCCTCGTCATAATCATCATGATCGAAGTATTTTTCGCTTTCATCATCATCTGCCTTGCCATTAGCCAGCAATCCTCTTGACTGTTGCCCCATCAAACGCTCTTGTATTCGGTCTCTGATGGCTGTTCCCTGGTAAATGTATCCAAAATTACAAACATAATCAAATTCGAATTTATAATTATCTCCATTTAAAATTTATATAACCACAAGTGTACATTCAGCGACCAACCCGTTTACTCTAAAATTTTATAATAATATTATAAATTTGTGTTGCAGCAATGTATGATACCATTTTATGGCACCCTTCTTCAAACATCTCAAGAAATCCAGCAACCCATCGATCAGCGTTCTCTACCCATTCATTATGATGCACGCCAGCCGTTTTAGCAACAGTTTGGATCTGTAAAATAAGAAAATGAACAAATGACACTTATATATATATATATATTACCCTTAAGCCACCAACAGCTCTATGAGCAAAGCAATCCACATAGCTAAAGTACTTTAAATTAACGTGTACATCATCTTTAATGCCCTTAAGTCCTTAACAAGGCAAATTCAAAACTAATGCATGAAGCAGAAGAATATAAGAATTACTCGTAATAGTTTTAAGATCGAACTTCCAAATTTAACATTGGTCGAATGTCTACTACCATACATTAGAAAAGTGGATCAAATTCAATGTTGGCCTCTGTTAATCCACGCAATGAATAAGCCAACTTTTATTCCTTTGTCCATAAAAAATCCCATTTCGTAACATTGCCCCTTTTGTTCAACCCTTGTTCACGCCTTCACGGTGTGATTAAAATCTTCCCTCTTTTATTCTGGATATACTTCATGAATCAAGATAGAATACTCCAGACTAAGATACCGACAATTCTGATTTTCTGAGTATATTTCCAAACACCCCTTCCCAACTTAAAAAGTTGGCCGATTAGGGGATAATTTTACATCATTGGTCAACTCCTGCCAATAACGGGGGAGAAGGTCGGAGGCTGGGTGGTGGCAGCCTAGGAGGGGTGATGGATGGTTTAGCACTTTAGTTTTCCATTACCTCATGCCAGTTTTCATGTTGACAAGCACATACATTACATGGACGAATTCAGTTGCGCGAATGTTAATCCTTTAAAAGTATAATGAAAAACTAACACCTCTTCAAGATACATTCTTTCCATCTCAGACGAGGGTGGTGGGAATGCCATAAGCTCTCATTGCCCACAAAAAATGATGAAGAACAAGACTGAATATTGCAGCCATTTCTTCCCCTTATTGACTCTTTTAAACCTGCTTTTCCAAACTACGCAGCTACAAATTATGCTTTATCTTTATATATGTTTTATTAATTAGTCATTGCCACATTCTTTGAGACTAGTCCCAAACAAGTGTGAACAGCCAAAAAGTAAATCAAGATAAAACATCGGACCGAACAAGGAATAGGCTAAAAATTTGGATAAAGATCAGACAGAAGGACGCAGTTGACCACGATATCAATATGTTCCACAAACAGCACAATTGACGTTTTATATATTCTTGCCTGAATGACAGAATAACAAGCTTAAAGGACGTAACCAATAACTATTTATACTGGTTGTAGTAAAAGAGCATCAAATATTACACACATACATAGAGTTTAGATAAAAGTACCCGCCAAAAGCCAAGAGAGGGATAAATAGCTCCTACCTTTTCCTGCTGTTCTTTGACTTTCTCATGCAGTTTCTTAAGCCTCATGTTGACTCTTAACCTCTTTTCCTGTAAAAGCGAACAATAAACTATGTAACTACAGGCAAACCATTTAAAAATGGCCTGCAACAGGGATCCCTACACCTACATGGACGATCCACATTAAAACATCGACGACCAAGAACACACCTTTACATAACTAAGATTTAGCTCCTTTCTTGTATATCCTCGTGCTAGATTTCGCATGACATATTGATTATAGTCCTTGACAATTCTCATAATGATGTCAGACGTCGAAATACCATCTGTCCTCTGGGTTTCCTTGAATCTTCCAGCAGCTTTCACCTGCGTATTAGGCTAAGTCAATCAAATTCATCCAATAAATGGTTTGAGAAAAAGTAAGGATTGCTGATAGTTTTAAATTGAACTCACAAATTCATAGACATCCTTACCAGCTCCACTGGTATCAGCATAACTATAGGAAAAAAAAAGACATACACCATGATGCGTTAAAAATTTAGAGAAGAAACTAAAAAACAAATAGGTGATCGATGAAGCAATTAAAAATTACTAACAAATCTCAAATACTTGAACAGACAAAGATATGAAAAACTTGAATCAAGCTACTAGTGTAACATTTATTTAAAATCTTGAAAAGGATTTCCAAGTAAGTTGAAAAGCACTTACGGTAACGAATCATGAGCGACAAAATCAATTTTGTGCTGGTCTAGAAATTCTTGATTCACTACCCATGGTGCATTAGGAATAACTTCATCAACCCATCTGCGATAAATAGAGAAACAACCAATTTAACGTAGTACTCGTAACAAAAAGGGGCAGTTATCTATGGTATATCTCTTGCTCATGCAAGACTTATCCACTAGGGTCTACTGCATAATGCCGTCAGCTTATAATTAACTTTTGTAGTTACGGTTTTTAAGTTCATATCCATTTCCGATGAAGCCAACAACTCATTATCTTTTGTAGGGACATAATGGAACAAACCAAAATGACTCTTGAAAATCTTGCCACCTTATTTTTACATCAAGTAATGAATGGTCGTTCCTTTTTCTCTGATGATGGTCAATTTGGAACAATTACTCAATAAATGCAACGGTAGGATAATCAATAATGTACATCATCTCACAGCTCTTATCATACGTGACAAGGTCCTCTTCAATGAAACTAGGGTATAAAAAAGACAAAACTTATAACACTTAGACTTTAAATAAATTCCTAGAGTAAGGTCTTCTATACAAATATCACCAACAAATACCAAAATGGATCTCGAGCATTAGTCCAACTTGATATTTCGGAGGAGTAAAAATCTGATATGATGTCCAAAATCCAGATAATTAAGTAAAGTGTTACCAGAGAGAAGCATACTTGCAATGCCGAAGAGATTCATATCGCTCAGCCTCGGTCATGACAGTTTTACCCTTAAACTCGTGGGTAATTGCATCGCTGCAGACCCCCACCAACAGATACGTATTTGGAAATCTAAACAGAAAACCAAATAAAAGCAATCAAACACTATAAACTCCACAACCTCAATTCAGCAACAAATAAAGGAAACATCACAATAGTCAACTCCAACATGATCCCGCAATTTACAGAAGCCTTAAGGCAATGTATAATGTCGTCTTTTACGAACAATACACTGTGAATCATTCGTAATGCACCAACAACAAAATTACCATCCTTTACTACAAATCACATTCACAAAACCGCAATGTAAGGGATAGTCTCTTTCGAGTTTTCTCCGATCTTTTCCTCTCACAAACCGATAACATAATTCTCCTCATATAACAGCCACTTGCACTTCTCATCATATTTTATTTGTCCGTTCGAGGAAAAAATTAGAGAAAAGACCAAAAGAAAAGGTCCCTAGCGTGCCTTGCTTAACCAACAAATAGCCCACAATTCAAAATAACAAACCAAATGTACCAATGAAATACCCGCTCTGTCCCAATTATTTGTTTAGCTATGATTAAAATACTGATAAACATACGTAAAAACACAATAAAAAGGGAGCATACGATTTTTTGGCTTGTTCAAGAGAACGAGCATGACCAAAATGAAAGAGATCGTAGATGCCATCGGCGTAGACCCGGACAGGACGGTCAGTAGGTGGATCCATATGTGGAATCCTGCTGCTTCGGGTGCTTGTTTCATTTGTAGTATTTGACATTATTATTACTATTATTTTATTTTCTATTTGTGTGTTGAACTCTTCTCTTCCTAAGATCTCACACTAATAATCATAATCATTTCTTTATTTTTGTGGAAAAATGTTTTCAAGTTTTGTCAAAAATATCAGTCGTTTTCTCGTCCCTTGCTTATTTGATGGTGTTTCCGGATTCTCCTCACTTCCTCTCTCTATTTTCCACCCTGTCTTTACTCTTTTTCTTTTCTTTTATTTTTCTCAATTTTTTTGAGGCTCATTGATCAAGCGTTGATATATTATTCGAATATTTTTTTTATAGGAATAATATGTATTTGGAACTTTTTAAATTCGTTGTTTTTAAAGAAAACATGACCAAAAACTTAATTCATATATCACAAACATCAACTCTTTTATAGGATCGTCCTATAACATAAGACGGACCCAATAAGAGAAACTAGCCCAACAAGCTAAAAATAAATCAAAATAAAACAAAAATACAACAATCGACTAACCAATTTCTCTACCGCCCCTTCAAGCCACGTCTCCATCTCCGCGATCCTTAGCAACCATGTCCTCTACACCTCAACATGACCAAGGACTTAATTCATATATCGCAAATCATTTGAAGCAGCGTACAAAATGTTTATAAGGAGATTGCTAGACCAAAATCGAGAACCTATATGCCATGGGTTAGCATGCGCCAGGTCACGAGCGGCCCTGTTAAACGTCCTAGGAACAGAAGACTAATCAACCTTTTCAAAGTCTTTTCAAAAGTGAAAATAACCAACTGAGATCCTCTCTAGTAAATGGAATCAAGTACTTATTTAACACACACAAAAGGAGTACGATGGTAATTGCAGCAGGTATGTAATCCCTCATTTTTCTCTTGGAAAAGTATTGGAGAGGATCCTATCTCAAAAACTAACGTCGAAAACAATAAATAAATCACTTATGCTTGATCGTTGTTGATTCAAAGCTTTATCACCGTCAAGCAATCACTTTCGATAATAATATAATGGACTCGTGGTACCCTTTTCTACGGGCTTTATGAAGACCAATCAACACCGTCACCGCTTCCACAATAATGGTTAGGCCACCCCCCCTCCCCCCTTTGCTGAGCTGAGGCTCCCCACACCACTCTCCCATCTTCGTCCTTACACACCATTCACATACTCACCCCGGGAACTCCCTCATTAACCACTGCATCAACTTTGATTTTCACCCTTCCTCGACTCAGTTTCTGCCACCCGACCATGACTTGTATCAAACCGCCCCTCTTCCTCGTCATTTTTCTTTACGTCTTCCGTCCCCAACATGCCTTACCTCGCTTACCCCCTCGTCCTCCTTATATATCTCTCTATTTAGGCTTATCGTCCTCCTTATAATGTCATCCAGCCTTACCCTCTCTCCCTTAAATACCCTCTTATTTCTCGCCTCACAACGCCCAACACCCAGTATAGCAAACACCCTACTTTCCCCTCTCATCCAGCCCTTTCCACATTTCTCCTGCTCACTCTCTCACACACTCAAACCCAATGTATGCCACAATCTCCACCCTAACCCATCCCATAACCCACCCGCTTAAATACTTGGTCATAGGTTTAGGTGTTTCCATAATATTCTTAAGTTTGCATTATGAATTATGTATTTGGACTTAAATCCGATGGTGAAAAGAAATACTAACATACAATTTAATATAATTAAAAGTTGTCTTAATTATTCCCTAATACAATTAAGATGTTGTTTGGTTGTATGTAGGAATTTGCAATGCCTAAAAAGTGAAACATCACATGGTTTTGAGATTCATGTGAATTAGAAAATGTTGTCTGACTACATTAAAAAATTATAACATATGTTGTTTGTGGTAGTAAATTTTTAAATGACCTTAGAATAGCGTAACTATATAAGTGAGGTTGTCTAAATTTATAAGTTCCTAGCAAAACGAAATAAATAAATTTAAATAAGTCTTGAATCTTTGACGAATTGACTAAAAATGCCAAAAACATATCTCAAATACAATTTGGGATTTAAGGTAATAACTGCTTGAAAGGAGGTTAACTATTTTGGACATTTTGGCTATCTCTTTTGAGCTATTTTACTCTAGTGTGTCTTTTGGGTGGTGTAAAATTCATTTTTTTCCATTTTACCACAATCGAATTTGCTTTTAATTAATTACACTTGTGTTAAACATTGGATGCTAGTTCACTTGTTTTATGTTTTTTTTACGGTAATTACATTAAAAAAATTGAAACCGATAAAACTATATCAACATCAACATTACTAGCTTAAGTTCAGTTCAGGTCCATTAAGGCCTAAGGGGGTGTTTGATTAGGGGTGTTGAAATGGAATGGAATGGATTTGAGTGATTATAGTGTTTTGTTGAGGTATTTTGGAATGGAGTTAGAATGCTGATGGATTCTCATTCCACCCCAACCCCTTGGAATCCCATACCCAACTTCCCACTCGGGTTTCTGACTCCCTCATGATATCTCATTCCATTCCAATCCATTTCGACCTTTTGAACCAAACCACCCAAAGCCTAAAAATATGGATCCTCTCCTTTAATTCAAAGCAAGTCCACCACCACTCAACTCCCTCCACGTACACACACCCAACCTCCAGGCCCCACCCCAATCTTCTTTCTTTCCTCCTACTTCGTGTTTTCTCAATTACTTTCACACCTTTTTCCCTTTTCCTTTTTTTCATGTTTAATTAATTGTTTTTTCACTCTTTACAGCTTTTCCCACTTTTAATGTATCAATCAATGAACAATCCTCCTTTACTCTTTTTCTCTTGTGTTTAATTCATCTAAAATTAGTAGCTTATTTTGCTGTGCATAATTTCTGCTCAATATAATGCCCAGGAAGCATGGATTTCAGCTACCTGCTCATACATTTCAGGTTTCTTTTTTTATTAATTTTTTTTTTATTTTTATATTAAATTTCCGTTTTCGGTAGTGTAGACAATGTTGTCGGGTTTACTGACTTCAATTCAATTTCTGTTAGAAAATATACGGAGTATTTGTCTTATTACCGGAAATTCTTTGTTTTAATCAAAGGTAAACAAATGATTGAGACGGAGGGAGTAGATCAGATAATTATTTACTATAGTTGACTGATGAAGTGAGGGTGATATATTGCAGTGTTTGTTGGATGAGGGGAGTGTTGAATTGGTAGAGTTGTTGAATAATGTGAATGTGATAAAATTGAGAAAAGAAAAGATGGAACAAAATATCCCGAAAATATCTAATATCGCAATAGAATGTGATGGTTTTTATATCGGTATAGCGCAAAGTGTATTTGAGGAAACCAGTTGAAATAGTGTTTCTATTGATTGCGAGGATTGAGTGTTGGAAGAAAGAAGTTGTTGAACATGGTTAGGATGTTTTGATGGTGGCGGTGTTAATGTAAAATGCTTGCGCTTCTGTGTTCAACACCCACACCCGGACCTGAGTCAAAGTATCATAAGGGGAGAGTCTGAGTGTTTAAATGTCGGGAATCTCGTCTCGGGATTTATGTGTGAAAGCTAAGCAACTAACAAAGTTATTGTGTTACTGTGTTAGTCTTTTGATATATAGAGAGAGTTGGGTGGTGGTTGGAGAGACTAAGGTCTTGTTTGGATACAAAATATGGAGGGAAAGGGAGTGGAGGAGGAAAGAGGGAAGGGAAAGGGAGGGGAATGAAGGAAAGGGGTTTTCCGTCCAATTTTTTTGGATGGGAAAATAATTTGCCGTGGATGAGGGAATTGGAGGGATTCATTTTCAGTCTCCTTCAATCCTCTAACCATTTTGCTACCTAAACAAAGGAAATATTCCCTCTCCAAATTCCCCAATCCAAAAAAAGGGTTAGAAGAGACTATCAATGTCACTTTTTAAGTTGTAAATTAATTGTTCCTTTGGCTATTTAGAGACTTTGAGGCCACAGGTACCGCATTTCAGTGTTTTCAATATCAATTTGTCGCTATATGTTTCTATGGTGCAAAATACTATTATATGCTTTAACAACATGATGTTACTAATTGCTTTATCTATTCTCTTTTTAGGTTGTTGCAATTACTGTATACTGCTTGCTTGTGGTGGAATTCTACGTTTTCCTTGCCCCGTTCCTCGGAGGTCGGATATGGGAGTATACTTTAGTGGCCACTTATTCTCCAGTGGTATGATAATTTAATTCTTTTTGCTGGTCCGTAATTTATTTGGTCTTTTGGTTATTGTCCGTCATTTACTTAAAAGCTACCAGCAGGCGTTGCTTTATTGCTAAGCTGTTTTTGAGATGACTCTAAGCACAAGAGAGAGAGAGATGGGGGAGTGGGAGAAGACATAAAGTGAAAACAAAATGTTAATGTGGAGTGGAAGCATTACATTAGGGTTTGATAAGAAATTCAGATGACCAATAGGTTTGGCCGACGAACTCTCACCTTCATAAAAATGTGGGACACTCGCATAGTCACATGTGCATAAATCATAATAGAGCTCTTTTCACAGTGGGGCCGAGAGTAGGTCATGTGGGAGCTAGACACGTGGAGCTTTGTCTAAGATAGAGGGCATCACTTGTTTTTTGAGCTTGAAGAATTTGTTTCTGGAAAAGAAGCGCACATCGCCAGACAAATAGACTAGCATGTTGTGGCAATTTAAGTGCTTTGTCACTTTGTAACATTTTGCGTGGATTCATTGATGACACAGTCATGAACTTCTTTTCTTCATTTTTATTTTTTATACACTTCATTCTTTCTTCTCAAATAAATATCGTCTTATTTATCCAGCAGGGATATATGGTATATGCGTAGGAACAGACCCATTTTTCAGAAAGTTGTTACTCCTAATCGTCGTAATTGTGTAACAGTAAAAGGTGTATTTTTCCTTTAACAGAGTAATGCAACCATATTGATACTAGAATTTGTCCAGCATTATCGGTAGGACTATAGGAGTTAAAGTTTTATCTAGATTTTAGAAACACTTAAAAAACTGTTTACATGTTGCAACCTTTTCCATGAGTCGGTTGACTTAATTATCTTCACTATATATAGTTTATTAATATTTTATAGTGTTGGCTTTTGATGTGGTCTATTAATCTGTTATATTGATTCATTCCTATTTCAATTTGGCAATTGTAGGCTCTCATAGTATTCATTCTTTACGTGAGGTGTACTGCAATTAATCCAGCAGATCCAGGAATCATGTCTAAATTTGATGGTCAACCATGCTTAGAAAAACATGGAGCATCAGTCAAGGATGGGTCTGCTGGACTAAATGAGCGTAGGACAGATGGTCACTCCTCCCCATATTCAGTGTCCCGGAGCTCAACAATGGCAAGTAACTTGAGTAAGATTGGGTCTGCTAGGGAAGTTCCCGATGTTAGCAATTATGCACAGACGGAAAGGAAAATGTCATCTTGTAGGGGCATGGGTGGAATTCTTTGTGCATTGTTTGTCCTTGAAGATTGCCGTAAAGAGCCTATGGAGGAGCAGCAAGGCAACAGAGAAGATGCCTTATTTTGTACATTATGCAATGCTGAGGTATTATGTCTATTATAGTCATAGGCTTTTGCCAGTTCCTATGTTATTTGACTCGGTTGCAAGTGTCATTTGCGACACGGTGCCATACACAAATTGGCGTCTCAGTGTCAGATTATGGCTATTTCTGAAGAAATTTTATGTTTGGCCTATAATGAAGTTCAAAGTGTTGTGTCATGTTAGAGTGTCAGAAACACCATGCAGCCAAGTCGAAGCAACATGGGGCATTCTTGTTCATATGTTTTAGTCTACGATTGACTTAAAAACAACATTACCCCACTGCCTCAAGGACTCCCACAATTTGTGATTTGTAAGGGCAGTTGATTGTACGTCACCGTACCCTCGTATTAGCTAACACAGATAGGTTGTTTCGAAAGGGCCACTTCACATAAAAAGAAGCAACCAGTTTACTGAACCATTTGTTTTTTTTTTCCCATCATAAGACAGAATCAATAAATAATGAGTCCTTGTTTGACCATCTAAGACTATTGCGCATTCCTTTGTGTAACTATGGATTCATATTCATTTTGGCGAAAAACTGAAGTATGCTGAAGTTAAAAAAATTGACGTGTAGTGAATCTAGTGATCTTGTTTTAGAATATTTTCCCTTAGCCCCACCCTCCCTCAAATATGCCTAAGTTTGTGACGATTAATTATCTTCCACGTATGAAAGTCACATTTTTTGGCAACCTATTATATCTGCAATTGATCCTTGATATTCTCTTTGATAATGGACAAAACCTCTGTTCGTTGTTCTGTCATGGTCTAACACTCATTGAATCATACTTGGAGAGAAATAGTTATGACTTATGTAGCTAGTACAACATTGATGATAAGGGCTACAGCCTACAGGCTGGCTCATTGTTCATTCATATTGAGGTTTTTCTTGATCTATCCCGAGATTATCCAGATTCTTACTTCTCATTGCCGATCTGTGTGGGGGGTATTGGTTTTTATAGAAGGTTTTAAGATGTTTCTATAAGGGCTGTTTGCGAAAACCATTTAGTAGAAATTGGGGTGAGGTAGAAGATTTTTGGTTGATATAGTTATCCCTCCCACACACATGACATGAATATTCCCGCCATCTTAGACAATTAGCCCCCCTATCCAAAATTCTCCTCAAATCGAAGCATATGGCCCTAATTGAGTGAAAGGGAGTACTAAGGAAGATATAGTGTGAAGAGAAGAAAAAAGGCATAAAAAAGGAAAACCTTTTGAACGAGATCTAAAAAGATATTTAAATGGGAGAAATATGCGCGAAGAATAATCATGAGGAAAAAGTTGTACAAACCTTTGGAAATGAACAAAGAAGAGATTCAAATGAAAAGAAAAATGTGAGAAAATTTAAACAAATGAAAGTAAAAAGAACTAAATAAGATGAAAAATACACGCAAAAAGTTAGGAAATTGAATCCTTTTGAAATGTTTATATGTGTTTGGGTGAAGTAGCGATCAATGCCATGTTGAAGCTACCTCTAGGGAGCTGGTAGATTTGACTATTTGAGTCAGCTTGAAATCTCCATTAAAGGATCCTGTATCTGTTGCATCAACTTGAAGTGAAAAAGTTCTTCAGAAGACGCTGAGTTGAGTTCTTGAATGAATTTGTCTTTCTACCCAAAAGAAGAGGCTAGTGATTATCAGTAGATCTTCCATGAGCTAAACATATGTGGTTCCTGAAAGAAAAAAGAATACCCAGTTTATTCGTCCAACAATCGCAATTGTGTGAAAATGGTGCCCGAGTGGAAAAACTTTCTGATGCCTTTTAGCACTCTAATAATATTAGATGTGGTTGCAATCTTGATTAGTTTTCATGTTTGTGTCTCTTTGGATGAATCATGTGAGTTGTGAGTTTGTGACCCCTGTGTTTTGTTATACATTGGCCTCTGCAATCCAGGTGCGGAAGTTCAGCAAACATTGCAGAAGCTGTGATAAATGTGTGGATGAGTTTGATCATCACTGCCGGGTATACTGCTTTGCCCATCAATGCTTTCAGAACGAGCCTGGTCTTGACACGCTTTAGCTTGAATAATTTTTCAGCTGCCCATTTCCTATTCAATTGACTTATCATATGACTCATTGGTGGCAGTGGCTTAACAATTGTGTGGGGAGAAAAAACTACATGACCTTCATCTCTCTCATGGCTGTCAGCCTTCTTTGGGTATGTATTGGACTTTGGAGGTCGTTTTCCTTTTTAAGGGAACATGTCAAAATTTTATGCTGCTTACAAATCTTCTTGGCTGTCTCAGCTAGTTATGGAAGCAGCACTGGGCCTTGCTGTGTTTGTACGGTGCTTTGTAAATAAGCGAAGTATGGAGTCAGAAATTATCGATAGACTAGGGAATGGATTTTCGCGTGCTCCATTTGCAACAGTGGTGGTATGTTAAATCAACATAAGGTCTATACTACCTCCTGCCCAAGTTTATTGTGCAGGTTCGACTTTGGTGGTCGACTCTTGTCAACTTTGACGATTAATTTCTACTAATATTTGTAGAGATACAAAGTAAAATGTATCAGGTTAAGTTGACATTGGTTGACCATTGAAGTCAAATAGGAACACTATAAATGAGTTGGAGGTAATACTTTTCAGAATTATTGTGTTAATGTTACTCATTGATTCATTTTGCTTTTCGAACAGGCTGTATGTGCAGTTGTTTCCATGGCAGCTTGCGTACCTTTGGGTGAACTTTTCTTTTTCCACATGATTCTGATGAGAAAGGTAGTTACCAAGTAAAATTATTCGCTCATGTTTTTTGTGCTTCATTTTGTTGTTTATATCTCTATGTTATTTATAGTGCTCCACAATGTTGTGGCTGTAGGGAATGACTACATATGAGTATGTTGTTGCAATGCGTGCTATGAGCGAAGCGCCACCAGGAGGAGCATCTAGCAATGATGATTTACCAAATGAGTTATATTCACCAACTGGGTCTACAACAACTGGATTTAGTGGCGGCAGTTCTCTTGGTCTTCAGTATAAGGGAGGATGGTGTACACCTCCAAGGGTATTTGTCGATTATCAGGTACTATTTCACAACACAATCTTTCATATATCTCCCTCCATTCCCATCTTTGTTGTCCCTATTTCCTTTTCGGCCCTTCCCAAAATAATTGGTCCACTTTTATACTTCATCTTGTAAGATGAAATAGCAAATCTCTTATACTATCCCGAGTTAAGTTACGTAATGGCAAGGGTTACGTGGTATCTCTACATGTAAGTTCCTTAAGTGAGAAGACAATAATGATATTTTATTACTAAATCTTACATAGGTCTCTAGTCAAACGGAAACAATGTAAATGCGATTGAGGGAGTATTGCTTGTATAGAATAGTGGGCTTTACTTCGACAGTATATTGTAATACAATGTGTTTATTTTTAGCCTGTCTTACTCTGAGATGCCTTTTACCATTATTAATCCTAGACTATTGCCTATGTAATAGTGTAGAACAGTATACTGCTGCAAGATGCTGCCATTAATTGAATGGAAGTGATAACATCCTGATATCATAAGATCAGTCATGTAATATGCTGTAGGCCACTTGCTATTGTGTCCGTAGTTACCTTTTGTCTTTTTAAATAGTTGCAGCTTTTCTTAACTCTTGTCAGTTAGAGTCGCGTTTATAAGAAATTGAACATCGAGTTATATCGTTGGGCAGCCAAACTTGTAATTTGTTGTGTGAGTGGGGAAGTTCCTTTTGACTACCAACTACCAAGAGGCTTAGACTTCAATTGTATTTCATATCAACTCTGACAAAAGAACTCTTTCATATCAACTCTGACAAAAGAACTCTTTCTTTCAGTCTGCAAATGTTAAAGCAGCCAAACTTAGACTTCAATTTTATTAATTTGGCATTAGAGTTATAGCCAACTTATGTATTGGCTTCTATCGCTTCTGACGCACTTGCTACTATTTGCTAGCATTGCCTAGAAAGATCAGAGTCTATGGTGTTCCTGCAATGACAGATAGACTATATCCTTATTCCCTGTTGGCGTCAACTTAAAAGTCAGTGAACAGTTCGTAAGACTGACTTGACATTTTAAATCTGACCCCAATGTAACTATATTTTTGCATGACATGTACTTGTAAGTTTGATCATTTTTAGATCTAATGGAACATAATCCTTAGACATAATCAATCATGTAGGTAATCTCAATTTGATTTGGAGTCGGCTAACCTGAATTATTATTTGAAGCCGTCAATAACATGTAAAATAATGTAAAGAAAATGGAAAAAAAAAAGGAAATAAGGGGAAGTGTCTTGTACTCGTGTCATCTGTTTGTTGCTGCATACCATTTATTTCCTGAATCTTACCATTACTCAGTGGCTTATTACCTGAAATTCAGTCTTGATAACCCTTTTTCTGCGTCAGGACGAAGTTGCCCCCCATCTCGAACCTGGAATGATCCCATCAACTATTGACCCAGATGCAACAGGACGCATAAAGGTACCAAGAAGGCCAGTCAAGGTCAGTGCCTGGAAGCTTGCAAAGTTGGATCGTAATGAAGCCTTAAAAGCTGCTGCAAAAGCCAGGGCTTCATCTTCTGTGCTGCGACCAGTTGAAAATCACCGCCAACCCGAGTATAGCTCCAGTGAAAATATGAGTATCCGTAGTAGCATGAGCACCGACATGGGGATAAACAAAGAAACCAAAGCCGACCTTAGAATCTCATCCATGAGAAATTCTGTCGCTCCAAGTCAAGGCAGTCGGGATGAATATGAAACTGGGACCCACAGCATGAGCAGCTTTAGCAGTCCTAGCCATGTCCATGAATCCGTCACTTTGAGCCCTCTACCACGAGCGCGTGCTACAGGTAATCCAAATCCAGCTAGCGCGGATCCTTGGGGTAAGGCTATCATCCATGGCGTTGACCCACTGCCTAATTTTCCTGCTTTACATGATGAGAAAAAAACCCAAAAGGAAAGTAGTGCAAATCCTCTACTATTGTCAGCTTCAACTGCACTTCTCAGGGATGTCAAAAGGACATCGGTTGTCTGGGATCAAGAAGCTGGGAGATATGTCTCGGTCCCGGCCACAACCAATACTAGGAACGCTAATGTAGATACAAGTAATCATAGTAGAAAACCACTGCCAGCTATTCAACCACAACTCCAAGCCCAACTCCAACGCCAACCCCAACCCCAACCGCAACCTCAACCTCAACCTCAACCTCAACCTCAACCTCAACCTCAACCTCAACCTGGAGAGTCACCATCTTCCTTTCGGGGTCCACAACAACAATCAAATAAGTTGATGTACAGTGGAGAAAACAGCATTTTCTTTGGCGGGCCTCTTTTAGATATTCCAGGTAAAGACGGTGCAAAGTCTGATAGGAATTCGGTATTAAGATGGGGTCAGGAGCAATTGTTTTCTCGGGAATCACGATTCAAGAGGGATGCTGGCTCCAACCAGCTTCCCGTTTTCCTACCTGGTTCATCTGGTGTGAGATAGTTGGTATATGACTGGCTTTGACTCTTTTGGATCAAGGATGCCCTAGATGCAAAGACTGGTAACAAACTAACGACGAACAAGCTAGTCCTGATTTTTCCCGTGGTTTCTGGCAAACTTGCTGCGTTGATATTTCAGAAGAATACGGGTTCATTAGATCACGGAATGAAGCGTGGCCTTCTCTTGCTATGTTCCACGTCATCTCTTAAGCTCAACTTCAAGGCTTAGGGTTCGCTTAATCTGTGTACATTTCGTCATTTCTCCTGTATCTTTATCTTTAGAAAATATTGCCTCTGAAATTCATTTTTGTTGTCAATGAGCTTGTTCTGTTTCAGATATATCGATTCCTTCTTCCTCCCGGGAAAAAGCATACCGTGTATGTGAGGTTGAAAACGGCATGTGTTCCACGGTAATTGGGGTAGGAGCCAATACAAAGCTAATACAACTACAAGAAGAAAATCAAATAAACAAGGGCGGAGTTAGAATGTCTTTTTGGGTGTAATGGTATAGTCCACCGTCGATAATATTATACTAAACAAACAACAGATTAGTTTGGGCCGCCGATAATTATTGAGCCGGCCCTGCAAATACTTGATCTCCACGGTTGCCACAAAACCCTAAACCCTAATCATCCTCCTCTCCACGTGACCACTTAATATATACAAAATCCCAAACAACCCTATTCTTCTCCTCTACATTTACACACAAAAAAAAAAGACCAACCAAAGTGATGGGACGCGTTATCAGGGCTCAACGTAAGGGAGCTGGCTCCGTATTCAAGTCCCACACGCACCACAGAAAGGGCCCTGCCAAGTTCCGAACATTGGACTTGGGCGAAAGGAAAGGCTACCTCAAAGGAGTGGTGACTGATATCATTCACGATCCCGGGAGGGGAGCCCCACTTGCTCGTATCACGTTCCGTGATCCGATTAGGTACAAGCTTAAAAAAGAACTTTTTGTGGCTGCTGAAGGTATGTATACGGGTCAGTATCTTTATTGTGGTAAGAATGCAAAATTGTCTGTTGGGAATGTGTTGCCCGTCGGACAGGCCCCTGAAGGTACCGTCTTGTAATGTTGAGAGCCGGATTGGTGACCGAGGTGTCTTGGCTCAGTAAGGATCCTCTGTCCCATTTGATGTCCCATTCTGTGTCCCACTCCATACATATTCTGACACATCAACTAATTATACTATATATTGCATATTTTATTCTTGCATCAAGTGATGTGTCAGAAGATAAATGGAGTGGGACACAGAATGGGACACAAAAATGAGACAGAGGATCCTTACTAGTCTTGGCTAGGGCTTCTGGTGACTATGCTGTTATTATTGGTCATAATCCTGATAATGCTACTACTAGGTACGTATTACTCCGTATGATTTGCTTTATATTCAATATTTTTCAAGTATATAGGGTATTTGTATATGAACTAACCTTTAGTTTTGTGTAAAACCATTTACCATAATATATATATATACACTTCCTCCTCGTTTCAGTTGAACTATTTACGTTTTTTAAAATTCTTTTTACATATTTTGGAAAACGTAAACAATTCAATAGAACATATGAACTATATTATAGTCGTGTTCATTTTATTACAACAATCTTATTGAGGTTTTGTGTTATACGAAATATGACGGCTTTTTCTTTGTTCAAAGAAACCAATTACGGAGTACGTTGGAATAAACAATATGTTAAGTATTGCGATCGGTTTGTTGATTGGAACTTTTTGGTCCACTTTAGATTACAATCTAGATTATCGGTTATGAAACTTAATTATCAAGCTTAGGAGAAAATTGAATTTTTTCTTAAATGGTTATTTCAAACCGATAAATATTTATTATTTTTCGGGTTTGAACCCTGTTTAAGAAAAAAAATCGAGAAAATTTGGATGCACGTGTATGCATTAACTTCACCATGTTTCAATTTGGTTGTAATTTTTGTTATATTAGTGTCTACGAAAAGGATGGATAAACTAATTTTAATACGGGTTTATTTCACAATGTTATATTATCATAATTAGTGAGGATATCTAATGAATCTTCCTATATTTATCTTCTTAATGTGTGCCCTTAAGGCACACGTTAGAAAAACCCCATTAATAATATGTGTATGTACGTGAAGGATAAAGCTACCGTCAGGAGCAAAGAAGGTGATATCAAGCGGGTGTCGAGCAATGATAGGGCAGATAGCCGGAGGAGGGAGAACAGAGAAGCCGCTACTAAAGGCAGGAAGAGCATACCACAAGTTTAGAGTTAAGAGGAACTGTTGGCCTAAGGTTCGCGGTGTGGCCATGAACCCTGTTGACCATCCTCATGGTGGTGGTAACCACCAACATCCAGGCCACAGTACCACCATTAGTAAGCAAGCTGTTCCGGGTCAAAAGGTTGGTCAGATTGGTGCTAGGCAAACTGGTGGGGGTGGCAAAAAGAAATTCCTCAAGACCGCTGTTTATTAGTTAATTCAGCACTACTACTTAATATGCTACATTATTATTATTATTGTTATCGTTATTTGTGATTTAGCAGGAATAAATTGTGGTCCAAATCTAGAACAAGTTTTGTTGGTATTACTATTCAGCTAATTATTACTCTATTATTATTATTATTATTATTATTATTATTATTAAACTCGATAGTTTTGTTGATATTATAAAAGTATTTGATTGCCGACTTGGGTCCACGTCATCAAATAGAAAAAATAATATTATCGTAAAGAAAGTAATGATGGTCCGTATGATTGAGATAGTACATAACGTAGTGCATGCGTAATCACAGGAAAACATTGCCATTTTTGCCACTAACACTCCGACTTCTACTCTTCTCCTTCTACTCTCTTACGCATTCTCCTTCATCTTCATCTTCATCTTCCCCAATTTGATCTCAAACTACGTACTGCAATCATGAAACATTTCTTACAATCCACTCTCAAAACTCTCCAGGTTTCAATCCTTTTCTCTCTCTCTCTAATTTTTGAATTGTTGTTATTTCTATGATTTTACTTCTGTTGTTGAAAGTGATAATTAATTAATAATGCATTACAGATCACATGATAAAATTGATTATGTCGGTTACGTGTTATCGTGTGTATATTTCGATTTTAATGGTGCCGACTTCGAAAGGTTTGGCGTTCTGATTACTCCGTTTATTACTACATTAATTTCTACAGTAACACCGTTTCTCTAGAGTTTAGATCATCACAAAGGAGCGAGCATTTGATTATCAATTTTGTTCCGAATTATGTATATTGTAGGTTAAAACAAATTCCACGGTATGACTCTCTTTTTTCGAGAACAAGAGTTAGCTCAAGCGGTAAGAGCTCTTAAGGGGTTCGATTCTCACCCGCGGCATAGTGCGCTCAGCTCATTTGAACCAAAAAAGAAAAAAAAAAGTAATCATGTTATACTTGAAAAGTAACTTAAATCACAATTCAATGTATTATCCGGAGTAATTTGGAATTTACTCTATTTTATTTAAGTTATGTTGAGGTATAACTTAGTTACTTTTACGGTGTCTCATAGGAAGAGATGATCTTACCGTAGAATTACTGTGTAGTTATAGCATGTGGACTTGATTATGAGTGAAAATTTCTCAATAGAAGTGAACTAAATTATATGGAATAGTAGCTTTAGCAATAGAGCAAACGTAAACGGAATTTACTGTAACCACTTAGTTCTGAATGACGGTAGGCGCACAGCTGCACAATTTAGATGACTGACTCAAGCATTGTAAAGCATCTGCTGGCCTTGTGCCTAGGCGACCTTTTTTGAACCAAGTGTGTGATGGTTTGATGTGAACTCAAGTAATTGCTTTTAGATAAAAAGAACAGGTCATAATGGATAATAAGAGTGTTTTTCGGGTTAGAACAAAGCAGTAAGTTAAAGTTGGGTTAACTTGGAAAAGGAGTTGTCTGGAGCTTAGGTGAGTAAGGTGTTGTTGCTTATGTACAACAGCGATGGCGATTGAAGAGTTTTCAGGAAAAGTTTAGGTTGAGTAAATTGTTTTAGGTGTTTACAAGTTCATTGCTAGTATGGTTAAGAACTTTTTCCAATGTTATATCTAGTTCAAGAATTGTGGTTACAAGATTTTTTACCATGGTTTCAAGGTTATCTAGACTCCAGAAACCATGTGTTTCACCACTTGTAATTTGGCAAGTTAAACTTTACCTGCACCAGTTTCTTTCAGTCTTTCAGGCATGCTGTGTTCTAGATTTGATTTATTTTGGGTTTAGGTAGAATAATCATTCAGTACTTATGTAGGCATGGATTTACCCCACCTGAGCAGTTTGGGCTTTGGAGCGACTTAGTCGTGTCATTGATTTGCGAGGTAGCAGGGTGTTCATGTTATTAGGATGCCTGTATAGGGGCAGGGAAACAATATTTATATCTGTTTACAGGATCAACTTGCTTTCGAGTCTCTGTCTCGATAAATTAACTGATCATGTTCATTTCAATGTATTGTCATATATTGCTTCTGGTGCGTCCATTGTGATTCTCCTAGTTTGAAAGTTTTTATGACAAACCTGCAATTATTTATATACAGTATACAAGAAATGCAGCTGCTTCTGGTGGACGAACTTCATACCATGTCAGATGTTTTACCACTGACAAGTATGTGTCAAAGCCTCAAGACTCTACACCGGAAAAAAGGTACTCTTCTGTTAACTTTGATGCTGGGAATACTTGGAGACTAGTCTTTTTTCGAAAATGCCTTGTAAATTACTAGTGATTTGAGTTTGCATATCATGGAAGTGGATAGTGGCTGCCATCCTAGTCTCACACGTATATTATAAAAGGGCAGCCCGTTGCACGATGGCGTCCTCGCTAGGCGAAGGTCCGGGGAGTATATTATATATGAAATTAATTTTATTCAAATCCACTATGTCTTTGGGGCTCATGTTTGTCTGTATTATTAGCGAAGGAATACGGATGTGGGGTACACTTGTTCTATATGAAATATCAAACGAAAAACCTTCGTATACTATAGAGTTGGCGGAGGCGTTTAGTCGCGTGGAGAAATTGGTGAATTGATGATGAATAAAATAAAGTGGCAGCTAACTGAAATGGAGAAGTTATTGAGCTTTGCAGAACAAATTTTACACAGTTCATTACTAGCTTAAGCGCTAGACGATGTGGACAAATATGTATCTAAGAATCTGAGGGCTCCTGTGTACAGAATGAGAGGGGTGGGTGCTAGAATTTGTCATGCAGTGGGGATCTTACTTCAGGGTTTGACCATTTCTAGTGAGGTTCATGTCAGTTCACATCACATACATGATACATGCATCCTCCTGTCCTCGACGTGAGCTGCAAACATAGTTTGATGAGATTGTCACTAGTCTTTGTACTCGCCTTACTCTAGAGAGTGCTACAGGTAGGCACTATGTTTGCTGCCAGTATATCCACAAGTTTGCATGGTAAAAATCACAGTCAATTAACATAGCTATTACAAGAAACTTATGCACAATGTGGCTGGCAATGAACTCTTCTTCTGCTACGTGTCAGCTGACTTCTACTCTGTTTACTCGTTGTCTTGCTTTGAGATGAATCTAAGTAAATCTCCATGTTCAATAAGCTGTTCTCAACATCTGGTTACTGTCCCCTGTAGCTGATTTTCTCATATCTCATCTTGTCTCTTCTTCTCAAGGGATCTGAGATTCTTTTTCTCAGCTGTCAAAATCATTATAGGCAATTGTTTCATCATTTCCTTCCCTGACATTCAATTCTACCTTTCCATGGATAATCAACTTTGTAAACTTAATAACTTTATATTTTGTTGGTTAAGTTACAAAGGGCATTCTATGTTGGCACCTTTCACTGCTGGGTGGCAAACAGCAGATACAGATCCATTGGTGATAGACAAGTCTGAGGTATATAAGTTTCATGCTTGTACAAACCATATATTTAAAATTTTGAGAAATTTATTGAAATGTACATCTTCTATATGTCTCAGTTACTAACGGCCTTGCTTCTTTGATTAATTAATGCTAGGGTTGCTATGTATACGATAGCAATGGAAAGAAGTACCTCGATTCTCTTGCTGGCTTATGGTGTACAGCCTTAGGTACTGAAATTCATGATAACGGTAGAATCTCCTTGCTGTAACCTGTAGTCTGTAGACATGAAGCGCCTTGTCTGAATTTTGCAGGAGGAAATGAACCACGACTTATCGACGCTGCAACCAAGCAATTGAAGACATTGCCTTTTTATCATTCGTTCTGGAATCGAACTACAAAAGTGTCTCTGGTAACAACTTGCCTTCAGTTAGTTGTACTGATCATTAATTATCACTGCTTTTGGGTTAAGTTCACACATATGGTGATCGTTTTTTTTGTCATCAATCTGTCAGCATATAGACGTTCGTTTAAGGTTATTTTGGGATTTCAGGAAGTTGATTGAGATGCTTGATGTTAACTTGACGTTGCTTAAATATGAGTTCATTATTTATTTGAGAAATCCTTGTCCCATTTTAAAAATTGTTGTAATGGGATGATGTTATGCATCTCTTATGAGTTATGAGGTTTTCTATTATTACCCCGACATATACATTTTCCCTGCTTCTGAAATTAATACTAAAGGATGCTTTTGATCAACTGAAAGTGGATTACTAATGGGTGTAGTAGGGTGGGAAGCTGTGAGTATTGTGACTGTTACTCTCTTTTGCCAGTTTCCTGTGTTTGGCAGATGTTTGTGTAATGACACGCGTGAAAGTCTTCTGGCTCATGTTTGATCATAGTATCCAATCTTATGTCAGTTTAATTTTGATATGTTTATGCATAATATGCATAATTGGTTGGGATATGGCAAGATGGGTGGTAGGGGGGAGGAAATGGTGTTATTCAAAATCCCTTATTTGGATAGCCATAAGGTTTGGCCGTTTGGGTGGGAAATAATGTAATTTTTCTCTTCTTTCTTTTTCCCGATCATTCCCATTTTTCAAATTTTTTGTAGGAAATAATGTAATCTAGCACGGAGTCAAGTAATGATTTTTATTCTCCGATCAATTCTCCAGGACCTTGCTGAAGAGCTCTTAGAAACTTTCACAGCTAGAAAAATGGCCAAAGCTTTCTTTGTGAACAGTGGATCAGAAGCCAGTGACACCCAGGTTAGTTATGATTTTATGCGGTGCCTTATGAAATTATTAATGCATATTCTTAAAGACAAAATTACGCATATGGACATCTTAAAGTATACATGGAAGAAACTGAAACTCTGAAAGGACACTTTTCCATGCACAGCTCCATTTGTAGAAAGAAAACGGTAGCCATGTCCAGTTATGGCAAGTATGATCCGTATACTCTACTAATTATTTTAAAGCTCATTCAAGCCAAGGGGCCGCAGCTGATATAGTCTTACTAACTGCAGTATTGTGAATGAACTGTAGCAGGGATTTAGGGTGGATCAGATTCCTGTCTTTTTTTTTTTCCTGTACTGTCTTTGAATTTCAGGGACTTGTTAAATTAAACTCTAAACTTGTTTTTGAATATGAATCATTGGTCACATGACATGTACATGGCGGTTTCACTGCTCAATTGGACGTGTCATATTTGGTGGTTCAACCTCTAGCTCATTCCCCTAGAAGTTTGTATAAAGTTTAATACTACTAGCTCATACTCTCATAGTGTTCATTTTTGTTTGTTTTCAGGTGAAGCTAGTTTGGTATTACAACAACGCCCTCGGAAGACCAAACAAGAAAAAATTTATTGCTCGATCGAAATCGTGATGTCTAAACTGAAGCTTTTAACTTTTAAATGTTATTTTGATGAGAAATTAACTTTAGCCATTGTTGCTGTTTGTCAGATACCATGGATCCACACTGATAGCGGCTAGTTTAACAGGGTAAGATCGAGGTTGCATATATGTTTTGGTTCGTGAACACAGTTGGATCAACTAACTGACCTGTTTTCTTAGGCTTCCAGCTCTGCATCAACAATTTGATCTGCCAGCGCCATTTGTTTTGCACACTGATTGCCCTCACTATTGGCGTTATCATCTTCCAGGTTGTTGATGACTTCTTGCCTAGGGTTTCTCTCTTCACATTTTGATGTTATAATCAATTGTTGATACAAAGTTTAATCTTTCAATATTTTCAGGTGAGACAGAGGAAGATTTTGCTACTCGGTTGGCTAAAAACCTTGAGGATCTTATCCTCAAAGAAGGACCAGAGACGGTAATGAAATTTGTCAATCTGAAATATGTGTTAGTTATGAGTAATATGTCACTTCAAGGTAATGTTGTATGCTTATTGTTTGTTTTGCTATTACAGATTGCTGCATTTATTGCTGAGCCTGTTATGGGAGCAGGAGGAGTCATCCCTCCACCGGCAACATATTTTGAAAAGGTTTGGGACTGGTAGTATGAACTTCTTAGCCAACCTGAAATGCTTACTGGTTAGATTCAGGCACTGAGAGTACCTCATCACATTGCTTTTTTCATGACTTTGGAATTTTAGATACCACCAATCGTTGAGACTAAGAACCTGAAAGGCTGAAAGTATTCGGGTTAAAGTTAGTTAGGTGATTAAAACAAATGGAAATGAGATTTGTAGCGCCAGGCTGAACATGCCTTCTAAGTAGAAGTCTGCCTGGTTCATTATCTTGCAGATAGGGTCACAATATGCTTCACATGATAAAATCTGGATGGACATTCTTTCTCCATTCCAATGTATTGTATACATTTTTCAAAATCTCCCTCATAATTTGAAAAATGTTTACAATTGGTTGGAATGGATGGAGTATTAAGAAGGTGGAATTCAGTGTGCAAACTTATCCGGAATTTAATTGCCTATCTTGATTGCAGAAAGAGTATTCTTTATTTCAATAAAAGTGTCTCTTTTCTGCAAAAACTTTATCCGCCATGACATTTTAGTATTCCCTGCATGTCAATAGTGCATGACCCTTAGACATTAGTATCTGAGAGTTTAGTGCTCAAATCTCAACAATTACCCTCGAGGCATATATATGACTGTCAATTTTCTTTCTTTGTTGATTTGATACTCGTCCGTCTTTTCCGTCTTATGTGCTTCTTATGGCCTCTTTTCAAATGATTTTCTGCCAGTAAACTTTTCATGTCGTTGAACTTGGTACAGATTCAAGCTGTTGTGAAGAAATACGACATTCTGTTTATTGCAGATGAGGTATGGTTTATATAATTATTTGTAATCCTGTAATGCTAGTTTGCTCTAATAATGTTACTTCATATTGATTAAAAGACATAGACCAACTCCTCCATCCTTTTGTACTGCTCGTGTAAAGTTGTTCTCCATTTTATCCGGGAACTAACATACTGGCAGTGTAGGAGCTAAACAGGGAGTATTTTTTGCCGCTGTTGCTGCTTTTCTTATCCGATTGTTTTTACAAAGGTCTTTTCTCCCCTTCCGCATAGGTCGTCTGCGCATTTGGAAGGCTTGGAGAGATGTTTGGTTCTGATAAGTACAACATTAAACCAGATCTTGTCTCCTTAGCAAAGGTATGGACCTGATGGCCTCTTAAAAGGCACTGTTTTTATGCGGCTCACGATATAATACTCAAGAATTGCGACAGAGAAAGCATCCAACTCAACATCTCCTATGCGAGATATAATACTAATAATTTGAACTGTATGAGAAAAGTAAGAGTTGGATCAAAACCTTCGACACCTCATGCGGGACAAGTTCTAACATGAAATGATGGAAGTATTGAAAAAACTCGTATAAGAAAATAATCATGCCTTGTTTCCACAGGCTCTATCATCAGCTTACATGCCCATTGGAGCAGTTCTTGTAAGTCCTGAAATTTCGGAGGTTATACATTCTCAAAGCAACAAACTTGGTATGCATTTAATTATTCTATATGCAATCTCCGTTGACCATTAGGAAACGACTATTTCCACTATCCTCTCTCAAAAATGTCAGAAGATATATAAAAAACCTGCATAGTGAGAGAAGGGGTTTTGGTAAACAGGGAATAGTCTGAGAGGTGGGAATAGCCGTTACCTGTTTTTAATACCAACCCTCCGAGTGTAATTGAAAGAGAACATTTATTCTATGCTTTCTGGGATCTGGAGACCCCTAATGGACCGCACTGTTCGACTGTAGGTTCATTTTCTCATGGATTTACATATTCCGGGCACCCAGTATCATGTGCCGTCGCACTGGAAGCACTGAAGCTGTACAAGTATGGTCATCCTGTCACAAAGACAGTCTCTTGTGTATATTACGTATCTTTGCTAGGGTTTGTGCTTTGTCATTGTCAATTACCTGCGCGATGATTTCCAACATCCGAGAAATTATCTGCCTAGATTGAATCATTCGGAAAACTGTAAGAGGAGAGCATTCTAGCGTTTAACAATACTATATCATCAAGCATTTCCGGTTATTATGGGCGTGCATCATATTATTAAGTTGTGAAGGTGTCTTCTGAGTAGTCAGGCCCTTACATTCCGTAACTTTCTCGTAATCTCATATTTTCACAGTTAAGTGAAGGAAAAATTGGCCAAGTGTGAGAAACCTGTTTTGAATACTGAGAAACAGGAGAATGTACTTTTAGGCAACCATACGGTCAGAACCTCACATCTTTTACATGTATGTCAGTGTGTGGACTGACTTGTTATTGGTGGCCATCTTCACATGAATGTGACTGTTTTTTTTTTCTTTTCTTTTTCTGTATACTTTTACCGAAGTTAGAGCTGAAATTATCATTTTTTCCAGGGAAAGGAATATTGTGGAGAGAGTAAGAAGTCTTACACCACAATTCCAAGATGGACTCAGAGCTTATACTGACAGTCCTATCATGGGAGAGGTATTTGTATGATTAAATCCTTTCGGTTGCATATATTGATATCTAAGTACTAGTTCTTAGTGGCAGTGACCAATGTTGCAATATTTCACCGTACAGATAAGGGGAACAGGCTTGATCTTGGGAACCG
Source organism: Silene latifolia (assembly GCF_048544455.1). Lineage (NCBI taxonomy): Eukaryota > Viridiplantae > Streptophyta > Magnoliopsida > Caryophyllales > Caryophyllaceae > Silene > Silene latifolia. Next base: position 303,545 of record NC_133537.1, on the reverse strand, counting down.
AATTTACAGAGAACAAGTCCCCAAACGACCCATTTCCTGCTGAATGGGGTAAATTTACTTCCTCATTTTATTTTATTTGAGATCAGTGAGTTTCTTTGACCAATTTTCCTGGCTCCTGAGGTTGTACATTCTCATGCTTTCAAAATTAACTTCGTCCATGGCGGGGAAGCATACGTCTTACGCAAATACAGAGTATGAGAATCTACTTCCTCATTTGAATTCACTAGACCTGGTTTTGGACCAAAGTTTTAAGAGAAGATTGGGAGGCACAATCACATGCGAGTGTTTTGAGTTATTTTCTACTCAAAAGTAGAAAGGTAACGAACATAATTGATTGTCGGAAACAAAATGTAGTGAATCGATATGCATAAATGGAGTATACTCCTATTATTTTAGATGACATTCAAGGTACCTTGTGCTATTGTGATCATGGTTTATTACACATAAGCAGGAGTTGGGGCATATTTTGGAGCACAATGTCAGAAGAATGGGATGTTAGTTCGCGTGGCTGGTGATAGCATTATGTTATGTCCTCCATTGAGTATTTCCGAGGGAGAACTTGATGAGGTGATTAGCCCATTTGTTCATTTTGAGCATCTCTATGCACTTCGTAGTCATTAGCATGACCTCAATGCATCTTACACCCGATCTTTATTCCAAACTTTTGTATTTATCATCATTAACTTGTGTTTGATGGTCATCGTTTACAGTTAATTAGCAAATATGGGCAAGCTTTAAAGAATACTGAGGAGAGAGTGAAGGAACTAAAGGCTCAGAAGAAGTAAGGATTCTTCTAAGCCAGGTTGATAATGGCGAAAATGAATTAATTGCAACTTATGTTTTGGAAGTATAGTTAGAGGATTGATAATTGGGATGAGAATAAGATAGGTTGTTTTCAACTGGCCGTTGTAACTTGAAAGAACAGTTTACCACTTTACCTTTAATAAAGCATTTCTTATCTCTATTTCACTCCCGAGTATTATCATGTATACAATCAGGGGGCGTTTGGTTCAAATGTTAGGTATGGAATGGAATGGATTCTAACTCCAAGGGGGTATGGAGTTAGAACCCCATACATGTTTAAAGTTGTTTGGTTCAATCCGGGTATGGGAATGATAATGTGTTGGGGTGGAATGGAGTTGGAAACTTGGGAAGAGATATGGGTATGAGATTCCAAGGGGTTGGAATGGAGTTAGAATCCATCAGGTATCTAACTCCATTCCAAAATGCTCCAACCAAACATTGGAATGGCCTAAATCCATTCCAATCCATTCCAAAAACTCCAACCAAACACCCCCTCAATGTAACAAGTATACATACAGCCGAAATATCTTATGTGGCATTCAATTTGATTGTATGGATGTAACCGTCTCACACAAGACTCGCCCGGTCATTTATGGCCGAGAGTCTGAGCTGATATCGCATTTTGCTAATCCATTCAGATACAACTATACGTCTATACTCCTACAGTTCTACCCTGGCCCCTTGTATAAAAGGTAATGAGCGTGCGTGTGTGGGACAATTATGCTCTCCATGGCTTTTAAACAAAATCATACTCGTAACCATCCTTTACCTAATCACAAATTCTTGTTTGTGACGGCACATATTCGTCACTCTTGAATGACGGATACCATTTTACCTCACAAAGTACCCACTTTTTCTCTCTCTGCAACACTATTCGTGTGGTCCTCTTTCTCCACTAACCCATTTTGTTACCATTTTAACTCACAAAATATCCGCCACAAATGGTAACCCGTCACAAGGGAGACCAATTGTTACCTAATAGGTAGGGATGGCAATGGGTAGGGTCTGGGTAGGGTCCGCCTAGACCCGGACCCGACCCGAGATTTTCCCTTTGGACCCGTACCCGACCCGGACCGTAAGGGTCTAAAATTTGAGGACCCATACCCGACCCTATGGGTAAGGGTAGGGTCTGGTCTCCCATGGTCAGGGTTTTAAATGAACTTTAAGAACAAGATTAACAACTATGGGGTCTATAATATTAAAAAAAAAATTCATACTACTTTAACATTATGAGTTTATTAATCTGCCGTTAATGGTGGTTGTCGGTCGCCGACTATTAGAGAGGTGGTTGCTTGGTCGCGTGTCGTCTTTGTGGTGGTGGTTTTCTTGTGTCAGTGGTGGAGTGGTGGTATTGTCAAAAGAGTTTGGTTGGGTTTTATCACTTTATGGGATGAGGGAAGAAAGAGACTTTAGTTGGGTTTCTACGATCTGTCGGTATGAATTGAGAAAAGTTGTAATTTTGATTTTTTTTTCATTAATAAAGGGTCTAAGGGTGGGTATGGGTCTCATAACTTAGACCCTACCCTGGACCAAATATTTTCTTAAGACCCATACCCGACCCATACCCATTGGTCCGAAAAATGAGACCCATACCCGACCCATTGGGTCCCACCTCAGTCCTGGGTGGCCCCACCCACTGCCATCCCTACTAATAGGCTATTATTACGGGGCTCAAAGTCAACCATATTCATTCTCGTAGTGAAAGATCTAAAACTCAAACTTTATTTGAGATTTGAGAAGTTACTCTAACATCATACGAAGTACATTAATAATTCTCGTGTAAAAAAGTCTGAAACAAATTTGATGTACTAATCTAACTCGTCTCACCATTCATGAATCATGACACGTATTACATTCCCAAACTTGCATCTGTCACCGTAAGTGTCGCTCAAAATAGATTACCCGTTTTAAATACTACCATTATTATATCAATAGGTCTTGGTATAGACGGGTGGAGTGAACAGACGGGTAAAGACCTCTAATAAAATGGATGGATAAAATGGATGGGGGACAAGGTGGGGCACCTCCTATGTGCTTCCCACTTTATGACAAATGGGTATTTTGTGAGGGAAAATGATATCCGTCTATACGTATAGACGGATAATGTCCGTCTATAGCGAGAATTTGTGTTATTATATTATATGCGCCTACCAAAGTACCAAAGGGAAAAGAGAGAAACAACCATGTGAGAAAACATGATGAATAGTTGAATACCATGGAGATTGCAGAATTATCAAGGCGCTGAGATTTGAGCGCCAAATACTTACGAGTAAGTTTAATTGGTGGAGCTTCTGTAAGTTTAATTGATTTCCCCCCTTTTTCAAGCTTCAATTCTAATTATTATCATCTCTACTTACTTGATAATCAATCTAATTTTTCTTTTTGTGCTGAGATTTTATTAGGTAGTTATAGAATTTTGTGTGCATATGTTTGGTTATAGAATTATTATTTTTGATTATGTGAATATGTTTGGTTATTGTTAGTATGAGTACATTGTACTGTATTTGGTAGCTGATGGATTCTTGTAAGTTTAATTGAATTCCCCCTTTACGCAAATGTTTGAGACTCCTCTCCATCCTTCTATGTGGCTGTTAAGCTTGCTCTACGTATGTATGTATCTGTTCTATAAAGATGTACTTTGTGGCATTATTCTAATCCGTCTTAATGAATACTATGTTCATTGGCATTGTTATCATGAATTCTTGAGAGTATGAGCAGCAGAAAAAGATATGATGCCTGCTTTCAGCTTCCTTCAAACACATCACGCACCAATATGTTACTCAGACTCGCCAACACGGTGTCGAGTGTCTGACACTTTGTTTTAAAAATTAAGCGATACGTGGATACGGTCAAACAAGTATCCTGACCTATTTGCAGACACGGACACGACTCGTTTTGTTGACTACCCATGCTTCTTTCACCAAAAAAGGAGAAAATTGAAATTGTTCACTTTGTTTTAAATGTTCCCTTGCCTCCTTCAAGTGTTTGTCCTCTTTATTACTCTTTTCGGTTTTTTTATTACATCATTTTGTCTTTTCCTTTCTCTTCTTGCTCTTATTTTACTTCGTTGTAATTCAATCTCAAGATATCAGTCAAGTGTCGGTATCGTGCCTGATTTGGGGTGTCGGACACGTGTCATGTGTCGTGTCGGCCGCGTGGCGTGTCGCACACGCAACACGATGGCCAAGTGAAGTCTCAAGTGTCAAAGTAACATAGGATTTAGTCACCAGGAATAGATGAATCTGAATGGCTGAATATAACCTGCCATGATCTGATCCCCCATGAATTTTGCTCTGCCAAACTGACCATTACCTTTAATGATTCGATGATAGGTTAATTACACATGCGATTCATGTCCGAACCCTAAATGACCCGAGTAGAACAGAAACTTACCTGAAAACCATCTATGCCTTGATGACTTGATGGTAACACATTTCGATAGATCCCTAAACTCTCAATTACCTGGCCCCAACTAACCTAATTTATACCCGACACAAATGACCTGTTTGTGAGGCTATTCAGAGGTCTATAATGTGATATTTGCAGTATGAAACTCCGGTGCTCATATATTGAAGCTTCTCGGTCAAATGTCTTGACAAATTGATATGTCAAGATGAAATTAAAAACTCAATATTTAAGAAGCTGATTTACATTAGAAATATCAGAGTTGCATAACCATTTTAAGCAACACTAAAAGAAGAGGCAGCGCTCTCAACAAACTTTTTAGCTCCTTTGAACCATCTCTTGTCTCCAGCTTGAGCCTTGCAGATGTAAAGCTTACCATCTTTGACGGTGGCTGAAATCAGTTGGTGTTTGCCACCCTCATCCCCATCCGCTGTTCTTGTCAAGACCGATACAAAATAGTATGGCTTCCCGTCAATCACGGGTGTGTCTGTTTCAAGGATGTTAGCTGATGCAACAACACCTGAGTCGAAACCACCCTGCCAAAATTTACCAAAAGGTTTAAAAATCTGAACCATTTAGCAATAAGATTTCACGACCTGGATTTAAACCGGTTAGCCCAGTATTTCATTGCGGTTCCCTATAAACTAAAAGCATTGGCCAAAAGAAATCTGAGATTTGAATTATATTTTCCTCCTAGCTTAGGGAAACTCATTGGTGGAGCTTCTATCTCCAATTTTATACAACCATACTTCTGAATTTTGAGAAAAAGTTTGGTGAGTATAGAGAAATATCATGTACTCATCATGTATCTATTTGTCTCACCGTAAGGTTCATCGAGCCCACCGTTGTGTGAGGGGAAATGGTGAGTCGATGAAACTTGTAGTGAGACAGAGGAAAATGCAACTTTGTAGGATCTGAAAACCTGGGATCTGATCTGTTCATCTACGCCAAAATACATTCTTATACTTTTTTTGCATTATTTTTAGGAAGGTCTAGTCCCCTCTTGGCTTTGCACGCCGTGTTTCTGCACCTTCATTATGTAGTTCATTTAGAAACCACCTCATCATATTTTGAGACATTGGAGTCATGGATTTATTCCTGCAAACCCTATCTGAAATCATAGTTTGCTGTGTATGATTTTAGTTGGATTGAATATAAGAAGCCCCCCTTATACTATGCATATCATCAAAAGGGAAAAAGTTTAAGGGGAAAGAACATGTAGGAGGTATAAATAGTGCAAGCCTGAAGCTTTGAAGAATTACCTCGGAATCAGTCTTGCCAAAGTAGGCTTGTTGTCCTAACAAGTAGTTAACCTGGAACAGTAGAGCTATTAGTTAGCTAAGAAGTAGATAAGAAGAGGTGTTGGTAGCTAAAGAAAGAAGGGGTTACTTGAGACAGGAATTGTTCAGGAGAACCAAAATCAGTTATAGACTTCTTGTCAGTGGATTGGACCACGACAGATAAATTGCTGGTTGCATCAAAGTTGTCTTCAAACCTCAAAACTTGACCCGGGAACTCTCTTTCTTTGCTCGGGTTCCATTTTGAAGGGACTGACAACTTAAATCCGTCTCCGTTGTAGGCCATAAACTCAGTGTCTGTTTTCGGCCTTCCGAACACATTGGCTGCCACCACCTCATTTTTGTTAGCATGTAAATCAGGAAATTCAGAATTATGAAACTCCATAAATTGTTGTCACTGAATTATATTTTCCTACTCTTACTAGTCAAATGATTAATTTGGAGTGAAATGGTATACATTATCGTACCATAAAACTGTCTGATACGAGAATTTGTATGGATCAACTACTAATCATGTTTTTAATGAGTAAAAAATCAATGAATCATTTTTTTTCCCAGGAATGTAATGAAAGCAAGTAATCAAGCATTGTGGAGTTGGAAAAGAGTACCAGCTTCTCCATAGGCAGCATCAGCAGGGTTGACCTTTGATCCAACTGCAGCAGCACCAATGAGGACAGTGAGAGCCAGCCTTCTGGAGATGCTACCATTTTCATCATGGCCTATCTGTTCCTGCTTCTGAGCCTTGCAGACCACTAGGTTAGTCTTAGTGTTTACGGCCTGATAGCGCGATGACGGGTTTCTACCAGCTGCTGGGCTGGAGATGGCTGCATGGTGGTGTAAGAAACATGCAGTTGATGCCATTTCTTCACTTGTTTATTTCCTTTCTTTTTTGTCCCCTCCTTATTACAAATGGAGTTTTTGGGAATAAAAAAATGTTATTAAGAATAAATTTTGCTGGTGAAATAATTTGATATCTAGAAAAGTTGAAATGGATGATATGAAGATTAGATTATGATGGCAGATAAGGTTACAGAGGACTCCATTGGATCCAGGTAATGCTCTTAATGGCCCACATAGATTGGTGAATGTCAGGCATTTTGGCCCTAGTTTTCTAGATTTTGATTTTCCTCTACAAGGTTTTGGAAGGTAGGAGTCCAATTGCCTAACCAACGTGGAATAGTTTTTATTTCTATTTTTATTTTTATTTTTGTAGACCATTTGGTTTAGTTTGGATTCGAGTCAGGTAGGGCACTAAGACAGTAAAACTCTCCCTCATGATAATATTGTTGCATTTCAAGGGTTCAAACACAAGACCTCTCATTACGTTAGAACAATTCAACAATCCCTTACCAATTTGATTAAATGCTCATAGGTACCAACGTGAAGATTGTGAACTGGGATTTGCTAGAGATTGCAAACCATTATGGTTGAGTTGGTATTTCAAGTTTTTTAGATTGCACTGTCAAAAAAAAAGTTTTTGTGATTGATATGCCGAAATATGTGTGATTTTAAAAAATAAACAATGTTTATACTTGACCGAGTAGTTGCCCTTGTGTTACTATTGGCTTGAATCGGTCTAAAAAGAAATATAGAAGAACATATAGGACTATAGGTGTTTTCTATGGTGAATCGGTTTATTTTTTAAAATTTTACTTTATAACTTTTGTTTTGAATTGTGTCGTGCTTAGATCATGCTGCCTTGTATCAGTGTCATTGCCCGCGACACAAGTCGCACCCTTATGTTCGAGGATTGGAACCTCCTACACAACGCTTATAACTTACTTTTTGTGTCCTAATTATTTGTTTACCTTATACTAAAATGTCCCTTACGAATAATATGAATGGTAAACAAATTACTCAACAAATGGAGTATAACTAGGGATGTCAACTTTAACAAATTGATGAAAATCCGACCTAAATGGATGGTGGATGGATGAAGAAATTTTACTCAGCGTCCATCCACCACGAGATATTATTAGTTTTTCTTTTGAAAAAATATACTATATAATACATTCTTTATAATCTAAAATATTCAATTTTCTAATTTATGTGCTCTCAAAATAAATAATTGGTTAAATGGTAAATTAAAGAATAAAAAGAAAAAGAATTATCAGGTTGGTAAATTGGTTAAATAGTCGAGTCATTTTTGAATATAACAGAATTCGGGTCGGAACGGGACAGGTGAATTCGGGCTTGGAATATTCTCAGGCCAGTCATTTTTCAAATTACTTAGGGATAAAGGTCAATTTCAACACTAAGGCGCTGTTTGGTAAACAGCATATTGGCCAAATTTTAGCATATTCAAGGCTTTTAGCATGTTTGACCAATCAATATGCTAATTTTAGTGTTTGGTAAACAGCATATTGAAACAAAGATATTTGGGGTCAATATCTTTGTTTTACAATATCTTTATCTTTAAAGATATTGGTTAAGATATTGTAAAATAGGAAATTTTTCTCCATTTTACAAAGAAAACTAACAATCTACTAATCGTAATCCGCCAATTACCAAACACTCAAATCAATTCTGCTAATTATAATATGCTAGTCAAACCTTCTGATAAAATCTGCCATTTATAATCTGCTTTTGCAATCTGCTTATGCTGAAATTAATCCGCTGTTTACCAAACAGGGCCTAACACTAAAGTCTGGTCAATTCGAGTTTGAATCAAATTCGAATATTGTTGAGTCGAGTACTGATCGGGCTATTTTCCCGGTCGAAATTGGCCCATGAACCCGCCACTATTCTACAATCCTACTCCGAAACTACCTAATCCTTCTTTGTAATAAAAGATCCACTTAAATCTCTAATTAATTCCCCTTATTTATAACTCTCTCTTGCAGATCTTCAAATCAAAAACCCATTTCCTACCTTCTAACCTCTTACCAAATCCCAAGAAAATGGATGCTCTAGACACAGTCTTCGATCCATTGAGAGATTTCGCCAAAGACAGCGTTCGTCTTGTTAAGCGCTGTCACAAACCCGATCAAAAAGGTATAGGTACCATTTCAATTTTCTGTAATTTTATAATATTGTTGAAGATCTTGGTGAATTTTGTAATAATGATTGATTTAAATGCAATTGCAGAGTTTACAAAGGTTGCTTTTCGTACAGCTGTTGGATTTGTGGTGATGGGTTTTGTGGGTTTCTTCGTCAAGCTCATTTTTATCCCAATTAATAACATTATTGTTGGATCTGTTTGATTTAGGTAATTTAATTTGTTTTCAATTTTTGATCCTTGTTTCTGGTTATTTTTAATCGAAAAGATTTGGCTTTTATCATCTGGGGTTTATTAGATACCTGTAATTTTCAGTTTCTCTCGTTTATATCGACAACTTAGACCATTGCACCACATACAACGACTGTATTCTTATGTCATGCACCTCATTTGATGATAGCGATAATAATTACAACGGTCTTCGACGAGATCAACTGTTATATTGACTGTAGGGTGTTGAAATTGTGATATGTTACTGGAGTCGTAATTGGTATCAGGAGTTATTATTTATCTTACCTCCTCAATGCCGTAGGATCTGGCACAGTGGTGACTGTATCGGCCATGTTTTTCTGTTGGATCATCTTATTATGGCTGTAATGTATACTTCCCGAAACCACATTAACATTATCATGGACGGCCCTGCTACCTATAAGGTAGCGAAGTGCCAAGCATGGCATGTGGGTGGGGATGTCGCTTGGCTTATGTAACGCGTTCAGTCCTAATTGTTAGAAGCGAGGAAAAATGAGATGGAGAATTGTATGCTCTTCTTTATTAGCCTGCATGTATGGAGTGAAGTGTTGAAGTAACAAAGTAATGACATATGATCATTTTTTTTAACATGCATGTGTACCTCTTGACATGAATTTGCAACTTTTTTCCGTTGAAAATTTAATAATGATGGTGCTGTTGTGGACTTTTGGCCTAATCGTTTAAGCCGGATATAGAAATGGCTGTATTGTCGTCTCTGAATGTGGGAACACGGTACTCCCTATTATATATAGCGACCGCTGCAAAGCCAACACTGAACTGATACAGCTTTGTATAGAAACAAGCCTTGATTAAGCACGACACTCGACTCACTGTGACCTGTAGTAAGCTACTGCAACTCAAGACCGTTGCCTCAATTGTGACTCACACTCCGATTTAATTCATAGCCTGCAACTGTGATACATTAGTTATCAGCAATTGTTTGTTCCATTCCCGCTCTGTTTTTATCTAACTCCTTCAGCCCTCGGTGCAGGTAACTTCATTGGTGGAGAGATACGACTGAAGAGAAGACTGGGTACACAACTCATTAGTTATTTTTTTTACTGTAGTCGAGAGTTTCATTTCAAATGTAATTTCCGAAGTTATACGTTTCAGTGTTGCGTCATTTGTAGTTCTCGAATTTTCGTGTAAGAACCTCCTATTCTGAAATTTATGGCATTTTGCTTTGGAACTATGATCTCGTAAAATAGTTTCTACGCAACGACTTTTGGGGCACGCAACGACTTTTGGGGCAACGCGTTTCTTGCAACAAACTCTTGACTTTAATTTATCCTGTCAAAGTTTACAATCCGTCTCATTGTAGATGGACACTATCCGTTCGTCTACAGCTTTAGACGGATAGTGTCCATCTAAAGTGAGAATTTGTGCAAAGCTTATTGTCAAAGCAATAATCCATTTGTAGAAAATTGTGTTATAGCCGAGCAGCATTTCGTAAGACTTCTTGTGTCATTGAACATGGCTGATCGAGAAACAAGATAAACATGTGAGAATCGCGATACAACCATTTTACTAGATAAGAAAATGATTGAATTCAAATTGCTTTTTGTCAGCAGCAAAGTTAAAGCAGTCTGGGTTTTCAAAGCCTTGATAACTGGAATAGTTGAATGCGATAATATTACAACTCATATTTTCTACCATGTCAAAGTAAAGCGATGTTACTATCATTCTACTTGGCATAGTTGGTAATTAACTGCAAATTTAGAATTGTTATCAGCACATTTTTTTTTGCAAACTGAATGCTATAAACAAAAAGCCTTCACATTTTTGAACTTGAATGCCATGCAAATAAGAAGGATTCAGTGCAGTACAGGTTAGCAATTTAGCATACTGGGTTATCAATGATGCCCTCATTAGTAGCAGCGGATGCCACTATGAATTGAGGATTAACCAAGTAACCTTCTTTTCTTGCCTTCTTTTTTTCGCGTTGTAGCCTGAAATTCTCTCTTTTCCTTGCTCTGTAACTGTTGGGATTTTCAGGTTGCACTTCTCGTGGATACACGCTAACCTGTGATAAACCTTGTTCGTCAAACTTATGTTTTGAACGTTTCCGTTACCAAGAATTACAAAATGGAGGAATTGTAAGACAGACTGACTAACCTTTTTCTTATCAGGCCCGTACTTCTCAAATTTAACTAATCCATCGATTAACGAGAAGATTGTATGGTCCTTGCCAATACCAACATTCTTACCGGGATGGACCTGGAACAAGTATGCTTTGTGTGAGACTGATAGGTTACTAGTGTTACGCAATGGAAAGAAATGGCATGCTTCTTGTCAACAACAGAGGCAACACTAATTTCTCCAGTATTCAAATAACACAATCACATAGCATACCGCTGAAGAACAATTGAAAAAGTTGTGTAAGAAAATCATCACTTGTTGTTTGAGCTCAATTTATGGGTTTATCTTATAGCCAATCTATGTTACTCAAACTCAATTGAAGAAATGTTGTATGTACTTGGTTCAATGCTCCATCCAAAGAAATCACAAATTGATTTCCTAAATTAAAGTGTTGTAAGCAAAAGAGCATATGTTCCACACATACGCTGAGGTCAATCATGGAGAACAAGACTCAGAACTGCACCAATTGAGATTTACAGGATTACACTGATACATCAATGTATCAATTAAACCCCAAAAAAAAGACAATAAATGAGCATAAGCATATACCTTAGTACCACGCTGACGAATAATAATGGCACCAGGTTTAGCAAGTTGATCACCATAAATCTTAACACCAAGTCTCTGTCCTTTTGAATCTCTACCATTCTTGGTACTTCCAGCACCCTTCTTATGGGCCGACTCAATCGTCAACCCGTATGGCAATAAGGGTTGGATTGATTGAGCGGGTAGTGTCAAAGACGGAGCCCCAAATTCGCCTTTGACGAAGGATGATGATGAACTTGAGCTTAGTGATAGTCCTTTGAATGATACCATTAAATTCAAAGCCATTGATGTTGCCATCGCCATTGTTGTTGGATTTGGGAAATGGGAGTGTCTTGTGTTAATTTTGAGGAGTGGATTTTTTCATGGAAACCTTATCTTTGATTACTGGATTTATTTAAGGTTGTTTCTGTGTGATTGGGTTGGGCTTTTGGCCTACTAAGTTTTAAGGTGTTGGGCTGTTGGCTATGATTGTTCTTCCTTTTTGGGTAAATCGAGGTGTCCACCAATGACAACACTGATTAATCTATCCTATTTTATGGCCGTTTGTATGAAGAATTACACGACTAATCAATAAGTTTGCTCCATTTCCATAGGCAGGTGTTGGCTATGATCGTAGAAGTTCAACAAAATCTCCATACATTGCTTGTATCTGGTGTTCCGAGTGTTCAAAAGAGGTTTTTGCAGTTTATATACAAATATATATATAGCAAAATGAATGTTTTCAGTAATTAGTTTAACTTCTACGAGTCATGTTTTAGGATGAGATGGGTCTCAACAATAAAGAAATAATTAAAATTAGTGGAAAGCTGATGTGATAGAGTCTTAAGAGCAGGTACAATAGAAGAACTTTATATAAAGTTATTTCTTTGCCACATCATATTTTGACAATCTCAATAATCTTAATTTTTTTTGTCACAATGTAAAATACTTTAAATAAAGTTCTTCTTTAATCCATAATTAATTGATAATGTAATTAATTATTTAATTTTTCATTGGAACTCACAATTTGTTCTTGTTTTTTGAAAGAACTTGGTTTTTATTTTCAAACCAAGTTTGTTAGTTTAATAACAAACTTTTGCTTGCAATGGGACAAATTTTATTTTAAAGTTTGATTTTGACAAACCCAATAAAAAAACTCTCCATTGCTATTGCTATAAGACTTGAGATAGTCTAACTGATAATCTCACCTTAGGTTAGATAGTAGTTAACCTTTTGATAACAAACTTTTACTTGCAACGGAACAAGGATCTCACCCACAATACGACGGTCTCAGCGGTATAAAGAACTCCGAATCCGACGACTCTAGCCCTTGGATTTGATAGCAATGCGAGAGAAGGATCTTACGTTGTTTTGTTTTTTCTTGTAAAATGGTTAGAATAAAGTAAAAAGGTAAAAGAAACTGACGAAAATGTTTATATAACCTTTTCACGCGTTGCTACCAAACCCGACAAAAACCCATATAAACCAACTTACTCGATCGAGTAACTGAGGTGCTCGATCGAGTAACTGAGGTACTTGATCGAGTACTACCTACTCGATCGAGTATCCATCAGGCAGAACACTCTCCAAAACGTAAAACTAACTTACTCGACAGAGTAAGCCTTACTCGATAGAGTACCCAACAGCTCATAAATCCGTAGTATTATAACATGACCCATGTTTTTTTTTTTTTTTTGACTCATAACTGACATGACCCAAAATGACCCGATTCGAAACCACGTAACCAGAGAATAACCGACAACAGATAACTATAATTGAACAAAAAAGATTTGAAATCACTAATTTAAAAGCACACATAATATTTCGGGTAATCACTAATTTAAAAGACACATAATATTTCGGGTAATCACTAACCAAAAAATAACCCAAACCCTAAATAACTTGACTCGCAAATAACCCAACCAACATATTCAAAAACCGAAGTAACCCGTAACCCGAACTAGCCCTATAATATGACACTTGAGTGACCCGTTTGGCAGTAGCCTTCCCCCTTCTTTCATTTTCCTTCTCAGTCATTATCTACTCTCATTATTACTCTCCTGATTTGGGAATCTCGAAAATCTTGTGATTACTGGGTATGATTATTACTTTCGTTTCATTTTTTCACTGCTTACTGAAGCTCTGCTCTCACTGTTTATTTATTACTGTACTGATTTATTGCTTTGTTTTGGGTATTCTATTTATGATTAAGCTCTATTTTATTACCTTTTATGAAAATGATTGTGGGTTTATTTGAATTTTTTTAGATTGCAATTATTTTTTTATTCTCGTCAAATATATTTGTTCATTTTATATGAATTATGGATGTTAAGTGTGTGATTTTATCCATTTTGTTGATTGTTGTTGTCTTGATGTTGACTAGTTTGTCTAGTGGCCGATCCATAAATTTTTCTGTATGCCTCCGTTTGATCATTTTTTTTACGGGCTATAACTCATGGTAGCGAGTTCTGAAAGCGGCCATTTTCTTTACATAACAAGTACGGAGAATAAATTTTTTGGCCTCAAAATTGGATAAAATACACAAAAGATTTAATTTTCGGGTTTCTCGAATTCTCGAGACCCCTGATGCTTAGTTGCTTACACTTGCATTCACCATTGGTTTCGCTCATGAAGTTTCCAGGTGGTGTTATGACTTGTGTTTTTAACTTTGCACTCCCTCCGTCCCAGTCATTTGTTTCTGACCACCCAAGTAAAAGCACTGTGATATTGGGTAAACCATTGTTTGATGTTTCATTGCTTATTGTGAGAAAGTAGTTATCTGTGTGTGGTAGCTGAACAATGTATTGAAGGTAACAATTTTAAGTTGTATTCTACAGTTCTGCATCTAGTGTGATAATCCGGTGAACAAGAGACGGAAAGGGAAGCAGATTAGGATGGTGGGAGAGAGAACGGGAGGCAGTAGTGGAAGCAGGAGGAAGATATCAGCAGCATCAGCCAGATCTCACACTCGCAGCCCGACTCCTTCTTCGTCCTTTTCAGGTCCTTTCTTTTGATCTTTTCCCTATACAACCTGGTTAGATTTATAGGGCGTTTTAGATTAGATTAGATTCGCCAGCTTTTCTTGATTGGCTGATGTACTCATTATCCTATAAATTATTATACAGCAGTTGGCCTCGTTTCAATCTGAATTCAATAGTTAACCTTGCTGATCAAATAAAAATAAAACGCTGAAGTTAAATTTTTCGTTGTTTGGTGTATGTGTGTGTGTGTGGTGGTGGTGGTGGGAGTAGCCATGGCTAACCGTCCTCGCTACGCCACTACTTTTAGTTAGCCTGTTGGTGATCCTTATATGTCAACCTTTCAAGTCAACTCCAATTAATAGTCAATTATGATACATCAGCACTAGTCACCTGATTACTATTAAAGATCGTTATCACTTGTTTGGTTCAAGAAGACCGAATGGAATGGAGTTTAATAATATGGGGGTATGGGGTTCTAAATCCATACTTAATGTTATTTGGTTTATATAAGTCTGTCTAAGGGGGGAATGAAGTTTGAAACCTAGCGGTAGGGTGGGTATGGGATTCCAAGTGGTTGGGGGTGAAGTTAGAATCTATTAGGTATCTAACTCCATTCCAAACACACCCGAACCAAACAACGGCAATCCATTCCAGTGTATTCTCTTATAATTTTCGATAACAGTCCTTGCCTTTGATCTGTAATCCATATCATCTCGTATTCTCGTTCTTGTGTTGACTGTGAAGTATATCAAAATAATCAGGTCTTTTTAGCAAACTTCTTCTAGTTAGCCTAGTTGGTCTGTCGGCATGGGCATATCAAGCTGCTCGCCCGCCGCCTCCCAAAATTTGTGGTTCTCCGCATGCTCCTCCCGTTACTGCACCAAGAATTAAGCTCAGTAATGGAAGGCATTTGGCTTACAAAGAGCATGGCGTCCCCAAAGACAGCGCTAAATTCAAGTTCGTGTTTGTCCATGGCTTTGATACCTGCCGCCATCATGCCGTTGTTGCCAACCTACTATCTCAGGTACAGGTCATTATTTGTTACTTGCCCACTCTGGCTATATTGTTGTACAGAGTATTATTTTGGTGCATCAATCTGATACTCTTCTCCTTTTCTAGGACATTTACCAAAGCTTGGGAATCTATATTGTGTCATTTGATAGGCCTGGGTATGGTGAAAGTGATCCAGATCCAAATCGGAAAGTAAAGAGCATTGCTTTAGATGTAGAAGAGCTAGCTGATCAATTGGGGCTTGGGGAAAAGTTTTATGTGATAGGCTTCTCAATGGGCGGACAGTGTTTATGGAGCTGCCTCAAGTATATTCCACACAGGTATTGATGAGATGTATCTTAGTTTTGTGCATTTTAAGCTAGAGTTTTTTTAGTGCTGTTGATCAAATAAATATCCTCTTTACGAGCTGAGTTCTGTAATGAATCTGTACACTGTTAGGCTAGCTGGAGCAACATTAATAGCCCCAGCCGTCAACTATTGGTGGCCTAGCTTCCCTTCTAATCTGTCTTCTGAAGCGTTCTCCAAATTGCTTACACGGGATATATGGTCGCTGCGTGTGGCACACTATTTGCCTTGGTTAACTTATTGGTGGAACACTCGAAAGTTTTTCCCTCCTTTTGGTGCAATTTCTCATATCCCTGACGTCTTGTCTCGCCATGACAAAGAAGTTCTTGAACAGTTTGGGGAAAGGGAAGATATGGTAAATCATTCTCTTAATTCTGACTTTAGCTTTCAAATTTGATTGTCTACCCGTAATTATTTTTTTATTGCTATTATAGTTGTAACTTCTCCCTTCGTTGAAAAACGTTAGAGTTCTTTGGCTGTGATTTGATGTGTCAAATGAGAACAAGGTTTACTAAGAGCACTAGTCTGTTCCTTCAGATTATTTGGATTTGACAGACTCCTTAATCCTTAACCCCTTTGATTGATGTCAAGAGGGCTTACCGATATCTTCTTTTACTCTCAACGAGCCTAGACTTTATTTTGTAGCTCAGTTCAATAAATGTAGAGGATACCTTTATTTTGAAACTTGCTATACCTCCTAACTTTTTTTTGGTATGATATATGACCAGAGCTGTTTTAATTGTCGCCTTGTCGGTGTCATATGTTTTTTGCCAATTGACATCATTCTAAGAGGGGGATGTGAATCAATCTGCCTGAACCTATTAGCTCAGAAAATGAGCATTTGAGTTTATTATGTGTTGGTGACATAATCCGTAGTGAGAATATTTTATTGATTATATTTTGCTCCGTTGTCTTCAGTTAAACAACACACCTTAATTAGAAACAGTTTACCCGCATCCAGTTTTGTGCAAGTGCCTGTAAGTAAGCTGTTTTCTGATTGTGGGTAATGTTTTTCGTGACTATTCGTCAGACTTCAGTGAGACAGCAAGGAGAATTTGAATCCCTCCACCGTGATTTGATTGTGGTCTTTGGCAAATGGGAATTTGATCCAACTGAATTGACGAATCCATTCCCAAACAGCGAAGGCAGTGTTCACATTTGGCAAGGCGATGAAGATATACTTGTACCAGCCATATTACAGCGTTATATAGCTGAAAAGCTCCCATGGATTCATTACCACGAAATACCAGGGGCTGGGCACATGTTCCCATATGCTAAGGGCATGAGTGATACCATCATTAAGGCGCAATTGTCCCTTTAGAATGAGCACAGTCATCTGAGCAGTTACTCTTTCTCCTTCCAGACAGACACATTGAGGTGATAAGTGATAACTGGAAGTTTACACTTTACATGCATTCACCAATCACCATGCAAGGCTATTGTTATGTCGTGTGGAAAAACACATCTCAAGTTATTCATCATACATTCATACTGATGGTAATTTTGTTTGTATAGGGAGGGCATTTCGGATCTTAAGGGGTGATGTCTACTCAACATACAATGTACCTCGAAGTGGTCTTCCTGAAATTTCTTCCAAGGCTTTGTTTGGAACAAAAATTACCTGACATGTAAACGACTCAGTAGTGTAGTCTTAATAGGAAATTGTACATTGTCGATATTGTATTTTGTGCATTCCTGCAAAAGATGATGTAATTTATATCTTCTGTGATCTCGGTTTCCTTCCCCGACCAGATGATCACGACTTGTATATGTCATATTATCATGGAGCTGAATGAGTCGAAAATCTTGCTTTCAAGTTATGTTGGGCCAAATTTCGGAACAATTGTTTTGTAATGTCATGCTCTCCTTCATTTCAATTATTATGACATAATCAATCGGGTGTAGAAATTCTTAGAAGACCGTTGAATAATTTTATGTTATCCTTTTTGCAATTTATGTTCTCATTAATGAGAGGTCTTCAACTTATTTTTAAAAATTATCTATTTTGAACCCAAAATTTATGATATTCCGTTTCTTGAATCGTGATGAAATACTATATTCGGTATTATCAATTCACCCTACAAAAGAATCGTGATGAAATACTATATTCGGTATTATCAATTCACCCTACAAAAGAAGCCGTAATAGAGTAATCCGTATTTGGAGACCTATAAGGCTACAAGCTAGGTAGCACGGACACTCCTCCTAACTAGCCGTCCCGTGTCCGACACCCGGACACCCGACACTCACCGGACACACGCCAAAAATGTTATAGTTTAGACGAGGAATAAATTGTCAAAAGAGATTGATTACAAGATTGGTTTGGGTGAGAAATGAGAATTAGTTATAGTTAAGGTCGAATTTTACCTTCACTTACCTAAATTTAGTATCAAATACATTACAAAAATAAAATCATACGTTATTTATAACCATAAAATATGTTTTTTTATTAAAATTAAATAGCGTGTCCCGTGTCCTAAATTTCATGGGATGCCGTATCACGTGTTCGTGTCGTGTCCGTGTCCGTTTTGGTGCTACCTAGGCTGCAAGTAAAGCCGACAAACAATAACACAAACTGAAAAAACAACACTAATACGACACAATCAACACGTTTGAGTTGAGGTAAAATGACCTATTTACGTAAGTGGGTGAATACAAGCAAATCATGAAATTTAATTGAGTCGAGTTTCGGCTGAGCTGTCGGAACACGAACCCGATATGAATTACCTATTTAAATTCATCTTTAAATATTTTGATCCATCATCACATAAATATATTATATATACACTTTTCAAATGTTGACTTGACACAAAAACCTAGTACGAACCTGACACAAAATTAACGGGTTTGAATTGAGACTTGATGACACATTTATATTTAAGGCCTACACAAATATAGCACAAAATTTATTTGGGTTAAATAGTTCGTAACTCATTTACACGTGTTATAAATACGAATCAAACATGACCCGAACATGCGTTATTGCTTGATGATTCCAAGTAGATTTACAATTTAGTGCAACTCCAATACTCGTATTCAAAGTGTTTTGTCGATCAATTTAGTAGAGTTGCATCAAGTTGTTGTATTGTTGATTAATTGACTTGAAGTCTGGAACCCCCATCTCAATTCTTAAACCCTTCATTTCATAAACCAACACCAACGCTCCCCACCCGTACGGTACCCCAGAATTGACCCAAAAAGGTAAGAACCCTAATTTTCGACCATCATTTTTTTGTATGTAATTAGTTTTGTCGATTTAATTTTTGTTATTAGGGTTTTGTTTTATACTATTATCTTGTTATAACATCAATGAAGATGGTTTGTTGGCTGCTTTTTCTAGGTTAATTTACTTATTCAAGTACCTAATTTCTGATTGTTTTAGTTAGGTAGAACACTCTTCATATGAAGAGGTCCACTAAATTAGCTGTAGTTTTGATGTGAATGGAATGGTTAGGCTGCCTTGAGATTAAAATGGGTTATATGTATTTTCAGTAAGCGACGTGATAGAATTCGCTTTTAACGATTTGCGATTTGTAGGGCATCCGAGCTAATCCGGTAACCCTGGTTTGATGTATATATTGCAAACAAGATTATTTTTGGTCAGCTGTCAACTGCTTTGATTAAATAGATTATGTGTTAAACCTATATATGGAGTTGAAGAAATTTAACAGGATTTTCTCTTTGTTTCTTAGTGGGCTGCCTATGGTTTAGTTTGTCTTATTTCGTGAATTCACCGCGAAACACAAGGAGGATGTGACACTGTGACCTCCCTTTTCTACTTGAAAAATGGAGGATTGGAGGGGGTTATTATACTAGAACACAATGGTTGGGCTGCTTTGCTGATTAGAAATGTGCTTCATAGTGGATTTGGATGCAAGCTCATGATCATTATCATGAGAATTGAGCATTGTAGTTAGTATTGAAGCGATCGTGTGAATGCTTGTGTAGGGTGGGTTTTACTTATAGACGTAATAATAATCCGAGGAATAATAATAAGAGCAAAAGGTCTTTTATTTATCAGAAAAGGCACTCAAAAGTAATTGATAAATATTTTCACAAGTGTAGTTGTGGAACACAAATACTTGTGCAAAGCGGTTTTTCAACAATGATTAAGTAAAACTGCCTTACACAGCTATTTGTATTGACATGGACAAATAGTAATGAAGATTACGTGGCGATTAAAGTAGTAGTTATGAAATAAAGAAGTTACGTACTTTTTTAATTATAGTAGTAGTTATGAAATAAAGCGGTGTATGTACTCACGTTTTTTTCCTTGATTCTCAGTCATATGTTTTTCGAGTACTTTGTCCACTGGGCCTGTGGTTTTGATACTTCACACCGTTAAATACATTTTTGATTATTCTAGTTCAATGAGGGTGAGTGCTTTGGCTTTGTTTTCTACAAATATTTTAGTGCCCCTACATGAACCAATTAATGTTACAGGGTACTCCATTTCTTTCGTTTTTCACTGAACTATGCCAAGCCATTTACCTGCTTTCAGTCTGAACTATGCATTTACCTGCTTTCAGTCTGAACTATGCATGGTTTTTACTGCAGTCAGTCTATCTTTCTTCTAATTAGCGAGTTACAAGTTGCTTTTATATGTGATGACACTGTTAGTTATCTCTCAATAATGAAGGTGGAAGTGAGCTGATTATAAACGGGTCTGAATTAGAGTTCCTTTCTATCTCTTATGCCTCTTGTGAATATTCTTATTGGAATTGAACGAAATACCACCATTCTACTTTTTCTTATCATACCTCTAGGCTCTAGTGTAGTCAATTTCGTATACGTCGCTTCACAACCGTCTCAGAAAGCTTATAACAACTGCCACACAAGTGTAAATTCTACTAGTGGAAAAATAACAAGTGACTGAGATTTTAAAATGGAATAGATAAACAAATGAAAGGGTATTACTCCGTCGGACTCCACCGCAAAATCCCCCTCACCACCATGACTTGAATGTGGTGGTGAAAAATTGTGTTGAAGACAAGTGGTTAATTTGTATATTGTATCTCCAATTCTTGGCAGGTCTTACCAAGTTCCAAAAGCCAAACATGGTGAGTGGGTTGATAAATGCGAACCCGACAGTCTATGAGAAGAAAGAGCGCAGATCTCGTCCTCAACAACCCGACTTAGTTGATGAGTACACTGCCGAACCCATTGACGAGCTTGAGATTTTTGATATCCTTTTCCGTTGTTCTTTGATATAGTGGTGTTCTTGTTATTTATCTTTAGTTTGCTGTAGTGGGGTCATTAAGTTTACTTGATTTGATGGTTTTGACTTTTGAGCCTGAAAAAGTGGAGAAATACTTGTGTCCACCGGGAGGACGTCCTCCTTACACTCAAAGGAGGAGGATTCAAATCCTCCTCCTTTGAGTGTAAGGAGGATGTCCTCCCAGAGGACATAAGTATTTTCCGAAAAAGTGTGTTTTTTGTTTAGTTGGGTGCTTAGTCGATTACTGTCTATGACATCTGCTAGTATATTGAATTTGGGATCGTTCGTACCTCTCGGGTTATATTCATTATTCAAGGACAATCGCGGCCAAAATTTGTTCACTGAGATACAAGTTTTTTGTTTCAAAATAAAATTACTGCACATATTCCATGGAACATAAATATTTTGGCATCTAAAAATCTACGTTTAACTATGATATTTTTGTTTTGTTTTGTTTTGTCTGGTCGCTTAATGTAATAATGTTTGTTTCATTAGCTGTGATATCCTTTTGGCATCTGAAGTTAATCTAGCTTCCAATAACAACTTTACTTTTGTGCCTCAATGACTCCAACCTGTGGCGAGGTAAAGAGGTTCGGATGTACACATCCTTGTCCCCGCGTTTTTAACATGGCGGAGTTATTTTCGCGTTTTTAACATGGCAAAGTTATTTTCAGACGACCCGTAACGAAAATTGGATCATGAAATGCATTGACACTCTCCCACTAACTCAATAAAAGAAGCATAGTGTGTTAAGTGGGCCATTTTGCTTTATTCTATCATACAAGAAGATGATCTAGCTTCAAATTTGTGATTTATGTGGCTTGAATTCATGTCTTTGTTTACTCCCATTAAGGATGTTTCTAATGTCTTTTTTTTTTTTTGGAGTTTGTTTCTAGAATTTATTGATTGTATAATATACTATACTATAGTTGATGAAAATATGGTTAGAGGAAGTATGGCAGGACACTTGATAAAAATGGGAATTCTCCAATATCCAATTGTGCAGTTTAAACGAGCTCTTTCATTTATTTGTGTGAGTAAAGTAATGGTTAGGAAGTTATTGTTCTTTAAGGCTGATACGGAAGGCTCACAGAATAAGTAAGGATTTATAATAATGGCGAGGGAGTTTGTTTCCTTAACTTTTCTTACATCATATTAGAGACATAAAAGATCCTGAGCATCCTTATTCTCTAGAAGAGCTGAAAGTGGTGACAGAAGATTCTGTTGAAGTAGATGACAAGCGTAGTCATGTTAGGTAAGGTTATACTACATTTATATATGGCTCTTCACGTCCTGCTTGAGCTCGCTTTCTTAGCGATCGGCGAAAATTGAGCTTTACACGTAACTGTTATCGCAGAGTAACGTTCACGCCAACAGTTGAACATTGTAGTATGGCAACAGTCATTGGCTTATGCTTAAGGGTGAAACTCTTGCGGAGCTTGCCTTCACGCTACAAGGTTTGGACTTTGGACTCTATATCATTAGACTGTTAAATTTTGTTGGATAATTTGCTTAAGATGGTGGGTGCAATTTAGTTGTTAAGCCTGAAAGCTTTTTAGATCATTCATATACCAAATTTTTATATTAACAGTTATCATGGCAATGATTGGAAGTTTGGAACTATCTTTAGTGTGTCAGACAGCTTTTTCCCTTGGCTGGCTATTTCTTTTTATCGGGTGCATAGTTCTCTGAATGGTGAAACTGACGTAACTGTCCATTCTATCTAATTTACATGTACAACTTTGTTCATATATTAAGAGTTATTCTATCAATAGGTCAACAGCTGAATGATTTTAGTAGGTTCTCCAGTGAAGTTTATACATGGTTATTTGAGTTGGGTTTAGGATTGAGTTCCTACTTCTCAGGCCTTTATCAGTTTAACATCCTTTAGAACTTAACTATATGTTTTGTCACCCTCGGCCTCTCGCTTTCCCGTTTCCACCTTTTATTTGCATTGTTCCTTATGACGGTTAATGTAGGCTGACCCCAAATTTATTTTGGAACTTAGGCGCCTTCATTTTTTAGATTTAGGTTTTAACTCTTTGATAATAAGTTGGGTTAAAGTCGGCAGAATCCCAAATCTTTCCAATCTGAACAAAACCTAATTTAACACGGTGTATATACCAGCGGCTGCAAACAACATATGAAATGTGTGGAATTTTGACGACTTTAAACTGTGCCATGTCAGTTAAGTGTCAATTGTAGTATCAAAATCTTGACTTTTATGCTTTCCTACTGGTAGTTATTTTATGACAAAAGACAATATGACTCTACATGTTTTTTGAATGTTCTACGGTTCTACTCTATCTTATAGACTGAACTTCTCACTTTCCTTTTCTGGATATCTCATATTAAACTTCCTCTCCATTTTTGGAGCAACCCTTGCTTGCACAAGACCAGATTGTTCTAGTAAGACAACTTGTAGGTGGAGTTACAACAAAGCAACCTACCCATTTTGTAAAGTTTACATCTTACTTGCATATTAGGAAATTTATTTATAGTGAGATGGAGGGAGGAAGTTTGAGCTTGGCCGTTTGGGGAGTGATTTCAGGCTGAATTACTTGTGCTGCGCTGCAGTATACTTTGTTTTGCTAGGATTGCAACTTGTAATGATCATAAATGTTTCACTGTCTTGTTAATTACCAGGTGGATATCAGAGTAGCGCCAGGAACCCATGCTACTGAGGCGGCAGGTAATTAACAGAGCCTTTTTGAACTTCTAATTGAAGGTCAGCGTTATTATCAAAATGAGTATGGGTTGAAACTAGTATTTTGTCAAAAACGGGCCACATAGTCTTTCCCCCCTTAAAAGCGGAGCATCTTTGCCGGAATCTGAATTATCTGAATTGCTTAGCAAAGATGCTTGTAAACGTTTGGTTGATGAATGTAAATCGCCCAAGTCACTCGACAATATTTTCATGTATAGTGCTCTTTTTATTTGGTTTGAGGGAATTTATTAGAATAGTTACTTTGCTAAGTCAATTTATTCTCCGTGGACTCATCTACTCTGACAGTTTTGAGCGTTTCTTTCAAATATTGGGAGTCTATGACCGGTGCTGGCTTCTGAGATGGTTGTGCCGTGATGCCATCATTTCTCATTAGTTGCATGCCGTATGTTCCTATACTAATGGTACTATTTGGATTGCTTATGCACACATTCCATTATTCTGTTGTTGCAGTTAATAAACAGTTGAATGACAAAGAGCGTGTGGCAGCCGCTTTAGAAAATCCGAACCTAGTTGATATGGTTGACGAGTGTCTAGCTCCGTCCTTTGCTTGAACCTCCCTGCTGCTCTACGCAATTTGGTTTTCATTGTGTGTAACTCTTTGATGAAGGTGTGTAGCTCTATAGGTGGGCATATAGATTAGTTCTTTTTGCCAATTCAGTTTAACTGAAAATTATTGTACCAGTATGTAAATATTGAGGTGACAATTTTGATGCATGAAAGCATGAGAAGTTGATGGGAAAATAATATAGCAGTATAATACTATAATGTGTGAATTTACTGTGCTAGCAAACTCCCAAGTCGTTTCTTTAAGAAATCTGCATCAACTACTTGCCGTTTCATGTTAAAAATATCTTGCTTTTTGTCTAAGGCTTGTACTAGTCATAAAGGGTTTTACTCGAGACGTAACGCGTCGCGTGTGTAAATTTCTTTAGAGACTGTTGTTACTCCTGAGCCTCTTTAAACACGTGATGTGTATGGATCCGAAATAGGTTGTTGCATTTTAAAGCTAATGAGACTAATTTTTTAGACGGATATACCTGTCTATAATAAGACTAATTGAATTGGCAATAGAAGAAGTACCTCCTTCCAAAAAAATTTTGGTCCGTTTTTCTTAAGATCATTGCTTTTGGTCTGAAATAAGACGGGTAACATGTCATCATTTTACAATAAAATGTTATTTTTTGATAACATGTTATCATTATTGTTCACATCATTTTCAGAGTAAAAAATGACACCTCTAGTCATAATATTTTGGGAATTAATTGCTTACATTTTCTTAAAAAATGGCAACATTTTATCCGTCTGACAAATAAGACCAAAAGTGTCCGTCTGAAACAAGAATTTGTGAAAAAAAATTAGTTTTAAGGGGCATGAATTTTGGTTGGTGAGTGGGCTGCCACCCAACATGCCTATCATTTTTGCAATTAATAAGATCCACCAAAATTAAGCCTCTCAACAACCAAAATTTAAACCTACCAAAGTTAAAAGAAAGGGAGCAAGTACTTTTTAAAATTCATTTTCTTGTTAGCCATATTAACAAAACAAACACAATATTTGGGTTTGAAAAAGATCAATTTGGACGTAAATTACTAAATTGTAAGTATTCGCCAATTTAGTTCATACTCTTGTCATTTAAAAAGTAAAGGATGAATTCTAAAATTTCCAAATGGTCCTGTACGATCTGATACAATCCATCCAAAATTACTAACCACATTGGATTGGATGTCAGCCATCCCTACTCATCTGAGGCAACATCTTTTGTTTTGTTTTGTTCAAAAAACATTCCCTTTCACGTTCTCCTCACTCCTCTCGTCTTGTCTTTAACTCTCTTGTTTTTGGAAATCCCCAATTCTACTCCTTTCACCTAATTACTATTACTGGGTATGTTTTACTTTCATCCAATTGGCTTCATTATTTTTGATCGTTTACTCAACTTCTGCTGTCAATGTGTTCTTAATTCCTTATTACTGCCATGTTAATATGTTATGGTTGTGATGTGAACCCTCCGTACTCCGTTCCAATCATTTGTTTACATTTGTAATAGTTAAAGCAAATGACCGAGACGTAGGGAGTATCTGTCTGTTTATATTGTTGATCAGAGGTAGGTAGATAATTAGGTGAGTTTTTGAAAGTTAGGCTGAGAATGTTCTGATTTGACTTTTAATGACATGTTTGAGAACCCGAAATTTGACTTAATTTTGTGATTGACCGAAATTTGACTTGTAGAATAGTTCATTTTTATTTAGGATCTTTAATTAAATAAGTTTTCTAGTATTACTTTTTTTATATTTTAAATTTATGCACACTACTTGTATTTTATCAAAAAAATACATATTGTTGACAACTTGGTCTCCCCCGAGTGGTTGGGTTGAATGTTGGACTGAAAGACTTATGGTTGTGTGGATGTTTTCGACTTTGGCTCATGAAGATTCTTAAATGTATGTAGATTGACTCTATTGTCGTTTGTGTCAAATAACCCATTGTTTGTTGCTTCATTGCTTAATTTGAGAAAAAAAAAAAGATGTTTATGTGGTAGCTGGGAGCCTGTGACAATGTATAGAAGGTGAGAATTTTAGAAAGTGTGCATTGTATTCTACTTTCAGTGCGACAAAGAGAGAGGGATAGGAAGTAAGGTTAGTATGGCGGGAGAGCGAAGTGGAACCAGAAGGAAGGTATCTGCAGCATCAGCCAGATCCCACACTCGCACCTCAACTCCCTCTTCGTCCTCAGGTTTTTTCTTTTCTGTTTTAATTAATAAGTTAGCACATTCCCCCCACGGAACATCCTGTTAAACAGCTTATAGGCGTATTAGATTAGATTTAACAGTTTCTGTTTCCTTTGCTTCTATTTTTCACCATTCTCAATTGATTAGGTTGATTGGTCAGGCACGTGTACTCACATTCATAGACAGCGTCACTCTTGTCAAATCAATCTCAAGTAAATTATTAGCCTTGTTTAATCATAAACGATTCAATATCATTTATCTGTTGACCAGAAAGTATTTTCAAAATCACAAGGTTGGTTCTTTTCGTCACCCCCGGAGACGGGATTCCAAGTATAGGGTTAGAACATATCAACATACATCAAGAATCGTGGGGTGGGTGAAATTGTTTCATAATAAAATACCTTAGAAGAGGAATCATAAAAACAATACTAAAACAATCATATTTTTCATTGCGTCGGGGGCTGTATCCCTAGCTAACCGCCCTCCCCCCGCCACTGCTTTTAGTTGGCCTTGGTGGTGACCCTTCTATGTCAACCTTTCAAGCCAAACTCCGGAGATTAATCAGATTCAGTAGCCTGTACCATTCGCTCATGCTGCTCAACTCCGATTGATGTGTCATTAATCAAAACTTTTTTTTTTTTTTTTGATGACGAGAGGGTTGAATCCCCCCGGGCCCATGCATTCCCGCACCACCACATGGACCATGTAAGCCACCCCCTTCGCCCCAGCTCGTAGTCGAACCCGAGACCTTTCAACTCCTGCATTCCTGCAAGCTTCAAGGTTTAACCCGGCTACCATTGGACTAACACCACTTGGTTCATAACTTAGTCTGGACTAATTAAAACTTAGTCTTTTTTTTTTTTTTTTGATAAGGAAAGGAAACTAGGTTAATCGAAATTAACCTATCACATCCTCGCGGATGAAAGCGGTAAAAGAAAGAAAAGGACTTTCAAATTACCAAAGAAATCAGGGGAACCAAGGGCAAAACTGACGAAAACCGCGCTATACTCGATACAATGGGATGTATCCACCTTCCCTCAAACTCAACAACATCACACATAAGTACATAACAGTGGTTTTCAATTGAAAAAAAGCATCATAACACATAACACTGGTTTTAAATTGAAAAAAGCATCATAACACTGGTTTTTAATTGAAAAAAGCAAGCAGAAAGAAATTACTTAACAATCAAAGAGTTGTGAGAAAAAAGACAAGAAAAAACCAAATAAAAGCCTTATCTTTGTAAAGATCCTTTCTCTCCCACTGTTCCAATCCTACTTAACTGACGATCCTCTTCGATCTCGTCTGAGTTTTCGATCTGACCGGAATCATAGGTCTCAGTCCATTCCCATAAAAACTCTAAACACTCGTTAACATTACTTTACTATTATCAATATATGATAATAAAATTCAAAGAAAAGTCTGAGATACTTCAAGACTTCTTGATTTAAACCTTAATTCTTAAGATGTAACCCATATTCGTTCATGCGTTGACTTAAACCTTAATTAAAACTTAGTCTGGACTAATTATTTCATAACTTATTATCAATCTCTAGCTACTTGAAAACAATATCTGACAATTATTTTATTCTATTCTCCATATAATTTTCGATAACCTACCTTGTCTTTGATCTGTAACCCATATCTGGTTCATGCGTTGACTGTGAAGTTTATCAAAATCAACAGGCCTTTCCAGCAAACTCCTTCTAGTTGGCCTAGTTGGTCTGTTGGCATGGTCATATCAAGCTGCTCGCCCGCCGCCTCCGAAAATTTGCGGTTCTCCGCATGCCCCTCCCGTTACTGCACCAAGAATTAAGCTCTCTGATGGAAGGCATTTGGCTTACAAAGAGCATGGCGTCCCCAAAGACAGCGCTAAATTCAAATTTGTCTATATCCATGGCTTTGATTCTTGCCGTCAACATGCCATTGTTGCCAACCTACTCTCTCCGGTATGAGTCAATATTTGTTGTCTTGCTCGTTCTGTCTCCATGGCTGTATTATCTTGTTACTTCATTCTGATACGCCTCCTTTTCTAGGACACATACCAAAGCTTGGGAATCTACATTGTGTCATTTGATCGCCCTGGGTATGGTGAAAGTGATCCAGATCCAAATCGGACAGTTAGGAGCATCGCTTTAGATGTAGAAGAGTTTGCCGATAGATTGGGTCTTGGTGACAGGTTTTATCTCATAGGCTTCTCATTGGGGGGACAGGGTGTATGGAGCTGCTTAAAATATATTCCGCATAGGTATTGGTGTATTTTAATTTTGTGAATCTTAACCTAGAGTTTGAAGTGGTGTTAATCAAATATATTTCTTCTTTTTTAACTGACTTTTATTATTGTATTTGTACTCTGTTAGGCTAGCTGGAGCAACATTAATAGCCCCAGTCATCAACTATTGGTGGCCTAGCTTCCCATCTAACCTGTCTTCTGAAGCGTTCTCCAAACAGCTTCAGCGGGATGTATGGTCGCTACGTGTGGCACACTATCTGCCATGGCTAACTTATTGGTGGAACACTCAAAAGTTCTTCCCTTCTTTAAGTGTGATTGCTCAGATTCCCGAGATATTGTCTCGCCATGACAAAGAAGTTCTTGGACAGTACGGGAAAAAGGAAGACGTGGTAAGACATCTACTCCGTATTTACTTCTGGAATTTACTTTAAAATTTGATTACCCACCTCTAATTATTTGTAGAATTGGGGGTGAGTTGCTAATATAGTTGTAATTTCTCTCTTGGGAAACGTTTATTTAGTTCACTTGGCGTTCCTTCAAATTGTTTCGATTTGGTAGACCCCGTAACTCCTTATGTGATGGTAACAGTTACCGACATCTTCTCATACTCTCACGAAGCTTAAACTTTATGTAACGCATTTCAATAAATGTAAGGGTCATCATTATTCATTAATTTGAAACTTGCTATACCCGCAAATTTGTTGGTATGATACATAACACAATATGCTTTAGTGGTCAGTATCATATGCTTTTGCGATTGGCATCACCCTAAGAAGAGGGGAGAGGGATCTCCGCCTTAACTTATTATCTTAGAAAATGAACATATGAAACTTATGGGTCTATTATGTGCTAATGACATAATCCACGATGAGAAGATGTTCTTAATTAACTTCTGCATCATTGTCTTCAGTTGAAACAGCATACCCAATCCCTGTGCTGTGATCAGCATCTTTATTTGTAGCTGTGAGCACTCTGTTTACTGATTGTTTTTCGTGCCTATTCACCAGTCTTCTGTGAGACAGCAAGGAGAATTTGAATCCCTCCACCGTGATTTGATCGTGGGCTTTGGAAAATGGGAATTTGATCCACCTGAATTGACGAATCCATTCCCAAACAATGAAGGGAGTGTTCACCTTTGGCAAGGTGATGAAGATATACTTGTACCAGTCACATTACAGCGTTATATAGCTGAAAAGCTCCCATGGATTCACTACCATGAAATACCAGGGGGTGGACACATGTTCCCATATGGTAAGGGCATGAGTGAGACCATCATCAAGGCGCAATTGCCCCTCTAGAATGAAATCAATCATCTGAATTACAGGAGGTACTCTTTCTACTTCTAAACACATCGGCTGACTTTACATGCACCATGCAGGCTTATTGTAATGTCGCTTAGATACGGGCATTTTTACAGTACCCGTCATTCTTAATTTTGGTTTGGATTGAACATCACATCTTAATTAGTGTCTTGAGCTGTATTATTGATTGATTGCGCATTATTGCCCTCCATCACTGTATTTTGAGTACATGATTAACATAGAATATACTTTCATTTTACTTTGGAACAGAAAAAATGTTCAATTGCTTTTCCTGTAGTTTATTCAACACAAAGGCTTTGTCTTGTTTGGAACGACAACGGAAATGAGCACCTGTTTTGAGATACCTAGTTGCCTACTCTAGAA
This sequence comes from Silene latifolia, assembly GCF_048544455.1. Taxonomy (NCBI): domain Eukaryota; kingdom Viridiplantae; phylum Streptophyta; class Magnoliopsida; order Caryophyllales; family Caryophyllaceae; genus Silene; species Silene latifolia. The sequence continues at coordinate 273,201 of NC_133537.1, read as the reverse complement.
TCTAGTTACAGATAAAATGAAAGTATATTCTTTGTTAGCAAAAGGAACGCCATTCTATGATGATAAGGTCACAAGCGTTTGTATGATTTACGAACGTTTTTGTCCCGGGACACTTAAATCCTTAAAACCGTGTACGTGTAGACAATTAAATTTGAGCCGTTTAGGAGGTCGTACCGGGTCATGTTTCTTTTCCTCCCAGTTTTCTCACCACGTTTCTCGGGTCGTTTCATGAGTTACCGTATTCGATTTCCGCCCTAACTAACAAGTTATCATCTATATTTAAGGAGTACTCGATTTTCATCACACGCTAGTTTATCGCATACCGACTCACTCAAATGTCCTCTTTAATGTCCTCTTTTTTTTCTCAAAATTTGTGTGACTGCTTTATCTGACTGAGGAACCATCTGTAAGATTTACGGACATTTTTGTTCCGGGACCTTAAAATCCCTAAAACAGTGTATTATACACTTAAATTTGAGCTGTTTAGGAGGTCGTATCGGGTCATGTTTCTTTTCCTCCCAGGTTTTCTATCACGTGTCAGGGTCGCTTCATGAGTTACCGTATTCGATTTTAAGCCCTAAATAAGAATTATTCATCTATTTTTAAGGAATACCCGATTTTTGTCCGAGACTCGTTTATCGCGTACCGACATCCTCAAATGTCCTCTGTTGCTTCTTAAAAATTGTGTGGCTACTTTATCTGACCCGAGAATCCATCCGTATGATTTTCGGACATTTTTGTTCCGCGACTCTGAAATCCCGAAAACCGTGTATTATACACTTAAATTTGAGCTGTTTGGGAGGTCATATCAGGTCCCGTTTCTTTTTCTCCCAGTTTTTTTTACCGCGTGTCAGGGGTCGCTTCATGAGTTACCGTATTCGATTTTCAACCCTACATAAGAAGTATTCATTTATTTTTAAGGGGTACCTGATTTTCGCCAGACATTTGGGGGTGCCGGTATGCAATAAACCAATATTCGTCGAACCTCGAATAATCCTGAAAAATGGATTAATACTCGTTATTTGGACGTGAATTCGAATTAGGTCATTTTAGAGATGACCTTAGAAAAGTGGTTAAGAAACCGGGAGAAAAAGAAACGTAATCAGGCACGACCTCCTGAACGGCTCAAATTGAAGTGTATAATACACGGTTTTCGAATTCCAGAGTCCCGGAACAAAATTCTCTGGAAATCACACAGTAGGTTCCTCGGATTAGATAAAGCGGCCACATAAAATTTGAGGACCAACTGAGGACATTTGGGGGTGCCGGTATGCGATAAACCAACATTCCTTAAACCTAGGATAATCGTGAAAAATGGATTAACACAAAAAGGGGAAAATCACGCAACATGATACGCCTAGCCGGTCAACCGGCGGTCGGGCTTGACACCGGCTGGGAAGTCCCTGGAAGAAAAGGGCGTAATTTGATGTATTCCCAGCCGGCTGGTGATGCAAATTTGATGTAATTGAGTTGTGAGCCGGTTGACCGGCCACCGGTGAGATCGGCTGGGGATGTTAGTTGCTTCAATTTTCCCTGCAGATGAGACGGATTCGCGGATATTGAGTGTTGCTGTGACGATTTGGCTGCCATGGTGGTTGATTGGTGTATATTAATGGTGAGTGATGGTAATTGACGATGAATGTTGATGGTGAATTGGTGGTGGCGGCTGAGGTGTACGGTGGTAATGAATTGGTGAACTGAATTGATGCAGGGGACGGGTTTGATGCGGGTCTGGTGGCAGATTGATTGAAGTTTTGGTGAATGACGATGGAGGTGAAATGGGCTGCTGAAATGGTCACGAATGGTGGTGGAATCGGCGGCTGCTGTTTGGTGGATTGATGATGGTGAGTGAATTGGAATTGAAGTGGTGGTCAGGGGACGAAAATGGTGGAGGTGATGTATGAATGGAGGTTGCTGCTGCTGGCGGTTAATGGTGATTGATTGGTGCTGCTGCTATGTCGAGTTGGTGGTTTGTAGTTGCCGGTGATTGATGTCATGGTGGTTCAGAGGTGAGGCGGTGATGAAGGTGATGAAAGAGGAAAGAGTGATGCAGGGGAGTATGGTGGTGCACGTCTGTGTTGTTGGTGGTGGTGATTCGAGATTGGAGGAGGCTGGTGCGGCTAGTCTGGTGGCAACAATGGAGGAGGCGTGGTTTTTCACATCTTGATCGTGGGCTGCTATGGTGGATGTCTGTTGTCGTTGTTGTTTTTGCTCGGTGAAGGTGGACTGTTGTCGAATGGTGATGATGAATAATTGTGAACTTGCAGGTGAATGAAGTAGTGATTCGATGGTCAAAAATATGAAAGTCAATGCTTGACTTTCTTCCACATGAATCAATATTTAAGATCGTCTCAACCCAATTTGCTCACCAATTTCCGTCTTATTGTTCCTCTAACTCGATTCTCCTCTTTATTATTCCACGTTACCTACGAATTATTATAATAAAGTAATATTAATAATAATATTAAATAAATATCCGACTAATTAATAAACATGACCTCGGACGCATGATTGAAAAACCGGGAGAAAAAGAAATTGGGTCCGGTACGATCTTCCGAGCGGCTCAAATTGAAGTGCATAATACACGGTTTTTCGGGATTCCAGGGTCCCGGAATAAAATTCTCCGGAAATCACATAGAAAGTTCCTCGGGTCAGATAAAGCGTCCGCGCAAAATTTGGATAGCAACGGAAGACATTTGGGGGTGCCGGTATGCCATAAACCAGCATTCGTCGAATCTCGGATAATCATGAAAAATGGATTAATGCTCGTTTAATGCTCGTTTTTGAGGCTGAATCGAATAGGTTAACTCCTGAAATGACCTCGGACGTGTGATTAAAAAACCGGGTGAAAAAGAAACTGGATCCGGTACGACCTTCCGAACGGCTCAAATTGAGGTACACGGTTTTTCGGGATTCCAAAGTCCCGAACAAAATCCTCCAAAAATCACATAGAAAGTTCCTCGAGTCAGATAAAGCGGCCACGTATAATTTGAGTAGCAACTGAAGACATTTGGGGGCGCCGGCATGCCATACACCAGCATTCGTCGAACCTCGGATAATCGTGAAAAATGGATTAATGCTCGTTTGTTGCTTGTTATTTGAGGCTGAATTGAATAAGTTAACTCCTGAAATGACCTCGGACGCGTGATTGAAAAACCGGGAGAAAAAGAAACTGGGTCCGGTACGACCTCACGGACGGCTCAAATTAAAGTGTATAATACACGGTTTTTCGGGATTCCAGTGTCCCGGAACAAAATTCTACGGAAATCACATAGAAAGATCCTCGGGTCAGATAAAGCGGTCACGCAAAATTTGACTAGCAACGGAAGACATTTGGGGGTGCCGGTAAGCATTCGTCGAACCTCGGATAATCGTGAAAAATGGATTAATGCTCGTTTAATGGTCGTTATTTGAGGTTGAATCGAATAGGTTAACTCCTGAAATTACCTCGGACGCGTGATTGAAAAACCGGGAGAAAAAGAAACTGGGTCCGGTACGACCTCCCGAACGGCTCAAATTGAAGTGTATAATACACGGTTTTTCGGGATTCCAGGGTCCCGGAACAAAATTCTCCGGAAATCACATAGAAAGTTCATCGGGTCAGATAAAGCGGTCACGCAAAATTTGAGTAGCAACGGAAGAGATTTGGTTGTGCCGGTATGCCATAAACCAACATTCGTCGAACCTCGGATAATCGTGAAAATGGATTAATACTTGTTTAATGCTCGTTATTTGAGGTTGAATCGAATAGGTTAACTCCTGAAATGACCTCGGGCGCGTGATTGAAAAACCGGGAGAAATAGAAACAGGGTTCGGTACGACCTCCTGAACGGCTCAAATTGAAGTGTATATAATACACTGTTTTTCGGGATTCCTGCGTCCTGGAAAAAAATTCTCCGGAAATCATAGAAAGTTCTCGGGTTAGATAAAGCGGTCACGTAAAATTTGAGTAGCAACGAAAGACATTTGGGGTGCCAGATATGCCATAAACCAAGATTCGTCGAACCTCGGATAATCGTGAAAAATGGATTAATGCTCGTTATTTGAAGCTGAATCGAATAGGTTAACTCCTGAAATGACCTCGGATGCGTGATTGAAAAACCGGAAGAAAAAGAAACTGGATCCGGTTCGACCTTCAGAACGGCTCAAGTTGAAGTGTATATTACACGCTTTTTCGGGATTTCAGGGTCCCGGAACAAAATTCTCCGGAAATCACAGAGAAAGTTCCTCGGGTAAGATAAAGCGGCCACGCAAAATTTGTGTAGCAACGGAAGACATTTGGTTGTGCCGGTATGCCATAAACCAGCATTCGACGAACTTCGGATAATCGTGAAAATGGATTAATACTCGTTTAATGCTCGTTATTTGAGGCTGAATCGAATAGGTTAACTCCCGAAATGACCTCGGATGCGTGATTGAAAAACCGGGAGAAAAAGAAACTGGGTCCGGTACGACCTCACAAACAGCTCATATTGAAGTGTATAATACACGGTTTTTCGGGATTCTAGGGTCCCGGAACAAAATTCTACGGAAATCACATAGAAAGTTCCTCGGGTAAGATAAAGCGGTCTTGCAAAATTTGAGTAGCAACGGAAGACATTTGGGGGTGCTGGTATGCCATAAACCAGCATTCGTCGAACCTCGGATAATCGTGAAAAATGGATTAATGTTCGTTTAATGCTCGTTATTTGAGGCTGAATCAAATAGGTTAACTCCTGAAATGACCTCGGGCGCGTGATTGAAAAACCGGGAGAAATAGAAACAGGGTTCGGTACGACCTCCCGAACGGCTCAAACTATAGTGTATAATACACTGTTTTTCGGGAATCCAGGGTCCCGGAAAAAAATTCTCCGGAAATCATAGAAAGTTCCTCGGGTCAGATAAAGCGGTCACGCAAAATTTGAGTAGGAACGGAAGACATTTGGGGATGCCGGTATGCCATAAACCAGCATTCGTCGAACCTCGGATAATCGTGAAAAATGGATTAATGCTCGTTATTTGAGGCTGAATCGAATAGGTTAACTCCTGAAATGACCTCGGACGCGTGATTGAAAAACCAGGAGAAAAAGAAACTGGGTCCGGTACGACCTCCCGAACGGCTCAAATTGAAGTGTATAATACACGGTTTTTCGGGATTCCAGGGTCCCGGAACAAAATTCTCCGGAAATCACATAGAAAGTTCCTCGGTTCAGATAAAGAGGTCACACAAAATTTGAGTAGCAACGGAAGAGATTTGGTTGTGCCGGTATGCCAAAAACCAACATTCGTCGAACCTCGGATAATCGTGAAAATGGATTAATACTCGTTTAATTCTCGTTATTTGAGGCTGAATCGAATAGGTTAACTCCTGAAATGACCTCGGGCGCGTGATTGAAAAACCGGGAGAAATAGAAACAGGGTTCAGTACGACCTCCCGAACGACTCAAATTGAAGTGTATAATACACTGTTTCTTTTTCTCTATGTTTTTCAATCACGCGTACGAGCTCATTTCAAGAATCAACCTGTTCGATTTCAGCCTCAAATAACGAGCTTTAACACATTTTTCACGTTAATCCGAGTTTCGCGAATCTTTGATTGTGGCACACCGCACCCCCAAATGTCTTCCGTTGGTGCTTGAAACTTTGCGTGGCGCTTTATCCGACCCGAGAACTTTCTATGTGATTTCCGAAAATTTTATTCCGGACCCCGAAATCCCGAAAACCGTGTATTATACACTTCAATTTCAAATGCTCGGAAGGTCGCACGAACCTCGTTTTTTTCTCCCGTTTTTAAATCACGCGTCCGAGCTCATTTCAGAATCAACCTGTTCGATTTCTGGAATCAACCTGTTCGATTTCTGGAATCAACCTGTTCGATTTCACCTCAAATAACGAGCTTTAACACATTTTTCACGATAATCCGAGTTTCGCGAATCCGGTTTGTGGCACACCGGCACCCCCAAATGTCTTCCGTTGGTGCTCAAACTTTGCGTGGCCGCTTTATCCGACCCGAGAAACTTGCTATGTGATTTCTCGAGAATTTTATTCCGGACCCCTAATCCCGAAAAACCGTGTATTATAAACTTCAATTTCAAAGTTAAGGTCGTACTGAACCTGTTTTTTTCTCCCTGTTTTTCAATCACGCGTCCGAGCTCATTTCAGAATCAACCTCTTCGATTTCAGGAATCAACCTGTTCGATTTCAGCCTCAAAAAACGAGCTTTAACACATTTTTCACGATAATCCGAGTTTCGGCGAATGCTGGTTTGTGGCACACCGGCACCCCCAAATGTCTTCCGTTGGTGCTCAAACTTTGCGTGGCCGCTTTATCTAACCTGAGGAACTTTCTATGTGATTTCCGTAGAATTTTATTCCGAGACCCCGGAATCCCGAAAAACCGCGTATTATATACTTCAATTTCAGCCGTTCGGAATGTCGTACCGGAACCTGTTTCTTTTTCTCCTTGTTTTTCAATCACGCGTCCGAGCTCACTTCAGGAATCAACCTGTTCGATTTCAGCTTCAAATAACGAGCTTTAACACATTTTTCATGATAATCCGAGTTTCGGCGAAAGCTGGTTTGTGGCACACCGGCACCCCCAAATGTCTTCCGTTGGTGCTCAAACTTTGCGTGGCCGCTTTATCTGACCCGAGGAACTTTCTATGTGATTTCCGGAGAATTTTATTCCGGGACCCCGGAATCCCGAAAAACCGTGTATTATACACTTCAATTTTAGCCGTTCGGAAGGTCGTACCAGAACCTGATTCTTTTTTCTCCCTGTTTTTCAATCACGCGTCCGAACTCATTTCAAGAATCAACCTGTTCGATTTCAGGAATCAACCTGTTCGATTTCAGCCTCAAATAACGAGCTTCAACACATTTTTCACGATAATCCGAGTTTCGGCGAATGCTGGTTTGTGGCACACCGGCTCCCCCAAATGTCTTCCGTTGGTGCTCAAACTTTGGGTGGCCGCTTTCGATGACCCGAGGAACTTACTATGTGATTTCCGGAGAATTTTAGTTCGGGACCCCGGAATCCCGAAAAACCGTGTATTTATACACTTCAATTTCAGCCGTTCGGAAGGTCGTACCGGAACCTGTTTCTTTTTCTCCCTGTTTTTCAATCACGCGTCCGAGCTCATTTCAGGAATCAACCTGATCGATTTCAGAAATTAACCTATTCGATTTCAGCCTCAAATAACGAGCTTTAACACATATTTCACGATAATCCGAGTTTCGGCGAATGCTGGTTTGTGGCAGACCGGCACCCCCAAATGTCTTCCGTTGGTGCTCAAACTTTGCGTGGCCGCTTTATCTGACCCGAGGAACTTTCTATGTGATTTCCGGAGAATTTTATTCCGGAACCCCGGATTCCCGAAAAACCGTGTATTACACTTCAATTTTAGCCGTTCGGAAGATCGTACCGGAACCTGTTTCTTTTTTCTCCCCGTTTTTCAATCACGCGTCCGAGCTCATTTCTAGAATCAACCTGTTCGATTTCAGGAATCAACTTGTTCGATTTCAGCCTCAAATAACGAGCTTTAACACATTTTTCACGATAATCCGAGTTTCGGCCAATGCCTATTTGTGGCACACTGCACCCCCAAATGTCTTTCGTTGGTGCTCAAACTTTGCATGGCCGCTTTATCTGACCCGAGTAACTTTCTATGTGATTTCCGGAGAATTTTATTCCGGGACCCCGGAATCCCGAAAAACCGCGTATTATACACTTCAATTTCAGCCGTTCGGAATGTCGTACCGGAACCTGTTTCTTTTTCTCCCTGTTTTTCAATCACGCGTCCGAACTCATTTCAAGAATCAACCTTTTCGATTTCAAGAATCAACCTGTTCGATTTCATCCTCAAATAACGAGCTTTAACACATTTTTCACGGCAATCCGAGTTTCGGCGAATGCTAGTTTGTGGCACACCGGCACCTCCAAATGTCTTCCGTTGGTGCTCAAACTTTGCGTGGCCGCTTTATCTGATCCGACGAACTTTCTATGTGATTTTCGGAGAATTTTATTCCGGGACCCCGAAATCCGGAAAAACCGTGTATTATACACTTCAATTTTAGCCGTTCAGAATGTCGTACCGGAACCTGTTTCTTTTTCTCCCCGTTTTTCAATCACGCGTCCGAGCTCATTTCTAGAATCAACCTGTTCGATTTCAGGAATCAACTTGTTCGATTTCAGCCTCAAATAACGAGCTTTAACACATTTTTCACGATAATCCTAGTTTCGGAGAATGCTGGTTTGTGGCACACCGACACCCCCAAATGTCTTCCGTTGGTGCTCAAACTTTGCGTGGCCGCTTTATCTGACCCGAGGAACTTTCTATGTGATTTCCGGAGAATTTTATTCCGGGACCCCGGAATCCCGAAAAACCGTGTATTATACACTTCAATTTCAAATTTGTTCGGAAGGTCGTCTGGAACCTGTTTCTTTTTCTCCCTGTTTTTTAATCACGCGTCCGAGCTCATTTCAGGAATCAACCTGTTCGATTTCAGGAATCAACTTGTTCGATTCCAGACTCAAATAACGAGCTTTAACACATTTTTCACGATAATCCGAGTTTCGGCGAATGCTGGTTTGTGGCACACCGGCACCCCCAAATCTCTTCCGTTGGTGCTCAAACTTTGCGTGGCCGCTTTATCTCGACTCCGAGGAACTTTCTTTGTGATTTCCGGAGAATTTTATTCCGGACCCCGAATCCCGAAAACCGTGTATTATACACTTCAATTTCAGCCGTTCGGAAGGTCGTCTCGGAACCTGTTTCTTTTTCTATCTGTTTTTCAATCACGCGTCCGAGCTCATTTCAGGAATCAACCTGTTCGATTTCAGGAATCAACCTCTTCGATTTCAGCCTCAAAAAACGAGCTTGAACACATTTTTCACGATAATCCGAGTTTCGGCGAATGCTGGTTTGTAGCACACCGGCACCCCCAAATGTCTTCCGTTGGTGCTCAAACTTTGGATGGCCGCTTTATCTTACCCGAGAAGCTTGCTATGTGATTTTCGGAGAATTTTAGTTCGGGACCCCGGAATCCCAAAAAACCGTGTATTATACACTTCAAATTCAGCCGTTCGGAAGGTCGTACCGAACCTGTTTCTTTTTCTCCCTGTTTTTCAATCACACGTCCGAGCTCATTTCAGGAATCAACCCGTTTGATTTCAGGAATCAACCCGTTCGATTTCAGGAATCAACCTAGTCGATTTCAGCCTCAAATAACGAGCTTTAACACATTTTTCACGATAATCCGAGTTTCGGCGAATGCTGGTTTGTGGCACACCGGCACCCCCAAATGTCTTCCGTTGGTGCTCAAACTTTGCGTGGCCGCGTTATCCGACCCGAGAAACTTGCTATGTGATTTCCGGAGAATTTTATTCTGAGACCCCGGAATCCCGAAAAACTGTGTATTACACACTTCAATTTCAGCCGTTCGGAAGGTCGTACCGAAACCTGTTTCTTTTTCTCCCTGTTTTTCAATCACGCGTCCGAGCTCATTTCAGGAATAAACCTGTTCGATTTCAGCCTCAAATAACGAGCTTTAACACATATTTCACGATAATCCGAGTTTCAGCGAATGCTGGTTTGTGGCACACCGGCATCCCCAAATGTCTTCCGTTGGTGCTCAAACTTTGCGTGGCCGCTTTATATGACTCGAGGAACTTTCTATGTGATTTCCGGAGAATTTTATTCCGGGACCCCGGAATTCCGAAAAATTGTGTATTACACACTTCAATTTCAGCCGTTCGGAAGGTCGTACCAGAACCTACCTGTTTCTTTTTCTCCCTGTTTTTCAATCACGCGTCCGAGCTCATTTCAGGAATCAACCTGTTCGATTTCAGGAATCAACCTGTTCGATTTCAGCCTCAAATAACGAGCTTTAACACATTTTTCACGATAATCCGAATTTCGGCGAATGCTGGTTTGTGGCACACCGGCACCCCCAAATGTCTTCCGTTGGTGCTCAAACTTTGCGTGGCCGCTTTATCTGACCCGAGGAACTTTCTATGTGATTTCCGGAGAATTTTATTCCGGGACCCCGGAATCCCGAAAAACCGTGTATATACACTTCAATTTCAGCCGTTCGGAAGGTCGTGCCGGAACCTTTTTCTTTTTCTCCCTGTTTTTTAATCACGCGTCCGAGCTCATTTCAGTAATCAACCTGTTCGATTTCAGGAATCAACCTGTTCGATTTCAGCCTCAAATAAGGAGTTTTCACACATTTTTCACGATAATCCGAGTTTCAGCGAATGCTGGTTTGGGGCACACCGGCACCCCCAAATGTCTTCCGTTGGTGCTCAAACATTGCGTGGCCGCTTTATCTGACCCGAGGAACTTGCTATGTGATTTCCGGAGAATTTTATTCCGGTACCCCGGAATCCCGAAAAACCGTGTATTATACACTTCAATTTGAGCCGTTCAAAAGGTCGTACCGGAACCTGTTTCTTTTTCTCCCTGTTTTTCAATCACGCGTCCGAGCTCATTTCAGGAATCAACCTGTTCGATTTCAGGAATCAACCTGTTCGATTTCAGCCTTAAATAACGAGCTTTAACACATTTTTCACGATAATCCGAGTTTCGCCGAATGCTGGTTTGTGGCACACCGGCACCCCCAAATGTCTTCCGTTGGTGCTCAAACTTTGCGTGGCAGCTTTATCTGACCCGAGGAACTTTCAATGTGATTTCCGGAGAATTTTATTCCGGAACCCCGGAATCCCGAAAAACCGCGTATTATACACTTCAATTTCAGCCATTTGGAAGGTCGTACCGGAACCTGTTTTTTTTTCTCCCTGTTTTTCAATCACGCATCCGAGCTCATTTAAGGAATCAACCTGTTCGATTTCAGGATCAACCTGTTCGATTTCAGCCTCAAATAACGAGCTTTAACACATTTTTCACGATAATCCGAGTTTCGGCGAATGCTGGTTTGTGGCACACCGGCACCCCCAAATGTCTTCCGTTGGTGCTCAAACTTTGCGTGGCCGCTTTATCTGACCCGAGGAACTTTCAATGTGATTTCCGGAGGATTTTATTCCGGGACCCCGGAATCCCGAAAAACCGTGTATTATACACTTCAATTTTAGCTGTTTGGAAGGTCGTACCGGAACCTGTTTCTTTTTCTCCCTGTTTTTCAATCACGCATCCGAGCTCATTTCAGGAATCAACCTGTTCGATTTCAGGATCAACCTGTTCGATTTCAGCCTCAAATAACGAGCTTTAACACATTTTTTACGATAATCCGAGTTTCGGCGAATGCTGGTTTGTGGCACACCGGCACCCCCAAATGTCTTCCGTTAGTGCTCAAACTTTGCGTGGCCACTTTATCTGACACGAGGAACTTTCTATGTGATTTCCGGAGAATTTTATTCCGGGACCCCGGAATCCCGAAAAACCGTGTATTATACACTTCAATTTTAGCCGTTCAAAAGGTCGTCCGGAACTGTTTCTTTTTCTCCCTTTTTTCAATCACGCGTCCGAGCTCATTTCAGGAATCAACCTGTTCGATTTCAGGAATCAACCTGTTCGATTTCACCTCAAATAACGAGCTTTAACACATTTTTCACGATAATCCGAGTTTCGCGAATCTTTGGTATTGTGGCACACCGGCACCCCAAATGTCTTCCGTTGGTGCTCAAACTTTGCGTGGCCGCTTTATCTGACCCGAGGAACTTTCAATGTGATTTCCGGAGAATTTTATTCCGGAACCCCGGAATCCCGAAAAACCGTGTATTATACACTTCAATTTCAGCCGTTTGGAAGGTCGTACCAGAACCTGTTTCTTTTTCTCCCTGTTTTTCAATAACGCATCTGAGCTCATTTCACGAATCAACATGTTCGATTTCAGGATCAACCTGTTCGATTTCAGCCTCAAATAACGAGTTTTAACACATTTTTCACGATAATCCGAGTTTCGCGAATCTTTGGTTTGTGGCACACCGGCACCCCCAAATATCTTCCGTTGGTGCTCAAACTTTGCGTGGCCGCTTTATCCGACACGAGGAACTTTCTATGTGATTTCCGGAGAATTTTATTCCGGGACCCGGAATCCCAAAAACCGTGTATTATACACTTCAATTTTAGCGTTTGGAAGGTCGTAAATCGAACTGTTTCTTTTTCTACCTGTTTTTCAATCACGCGTCCGAGCTCATTTCAGGAATCAACCTGTTCGATTTCAGGAATCAACCTGTTCGATTTCAGCCTCAAATAACGAGCCTTAACACATTTTTCACGATAATTCGAGTTTCGGCGAATGCTGGTTTGTGGCACACCGGCAACCCCAAATGTCTTCCGTTGGTGCTCAAACTTTGCGTGGCCACTTTATCTGACCCGAGGAACTTTCAATGTGATTTCCGGAGGATTTTATTCCGGGACCTCGGAATCCCGAAAAATCGTGTATTATACACTTCAATTTTAGCTGTTTGAAAGGTCGTACCGGAACCTGTTTCTTTTTCTCCCTTATTTTCAATCACGCATCCGAGCTCATTTCAGGAATCAACCTATTCGATTTCAGAATCAACCTGTTCGATTTCAGCCTCAAATAACGAGCTTTAACACATTTTTCACGATAATCCGAGTTTCGCCGAATGCTGGTTTGTGGCATACCGGCACCCCCAAATAACTTCCGTTGGTGCTCAAACTTTGCGTGGCCGCTTTATCTGACCCGAGGAACTTTCTATGTGATTTCCGGAGAATTTTATTCCGGGACCCCTAATCCCGAAAACCGTGTATTATACACTTCAATTTTAATGTTTTTGGAAGGTCGTCTGGAACCCGTTTCTTTTTCTCCCTGTTTTTCAATCACGCGTCCGAGCTCATTTCAGAATCAACCTGTTCGATTTCAGGAATCAACCTGTTCGATTTCACCTCAAATAACGAGCTTTAACACATTTTTCACGATAATCCGAGTTTCGGCGAATCTTTGGTTTGTGGCACACCGCAACCCCAAATGTCTTCCGTTGGTGCTCAAACTTTGCGTGGCCGCTTTATCTGACCCGAGGAACTTTCAATGTGATTTCCGGAGGATTTTATTCCGGGACCCCGGAATCCCGAAAACCGTGTATTATACACTTCAATTTTAGCTGTTTGGAAGGTCGTCGGAACCTGTTTCTTTTTCTCCCTGTTTTTCAATCACGCATCCGAGCTCATTTCAGAATCAACTGTTCGATTTCGGGATCAACTGTTTGATTTCAGCCTCAAATAACGAGCTTTAACACATTTTTCACGATAATCCGAGTTTCGGCGAATGTTGGTTTGTGGCACACCGGCACCCCCAAATGTCTTCCGTTGGTGATCAAACTTTGCGTGGCCGCTTTATCTGACCCGAGGAACTTTCAATGTGATTTCCGGAGAATTTTATTCCGGGACCCCGAATCCCGAAAAACCGTGTATTATACACTTCAATTTCAGCAGTTCGGAAGGTCGTACCGGAACCTGTTTATTTTTCTCCCTGTTTTTCAATCACGCGTCCGAGCTCATTTCAGGAATCAACTTGTTCGATTTCAGGAATCAACATGTTCGATTTCAGCCTCAAATAACGAGCTTTAACACATTTTTCACGATAATCCGAGTTTCGGCGAACGCTGGTTTGTGGCACACTGGTAACCCCAAATGTCTTCCGTTGGTGCTCAAACTTTGCGTGGCCGCTTTATCTGACCCGATGAACTTTCAATGTGATTTCCGGAGGATTTTATTCCGGGACCCCGGAATCCCGAAAAACCGTGTATTATACACTTCAATTTTAGCCGTTTGGAAGGTCGTACCGGAACCTGTTTCTTTTTCTCCCTGTTTTTCAATCACGCATCCGAGCTCATTTCAGGAATCAACCTGTTTGATTTCAGGATCAACCTGTTTGATTTCAGCCTCAAATAACGAGCTTTAACACATTTTTCACGATAATCCGAGTTTCGGCGAATGCTGGTTTGTGGCACACCGGCACCCCCAAATGTCTTCCGTTGGTGCTCAAACTTTGCGTGGCCGCTTTATCTGACCCGAGGAACTTTCAATGTGATTTCCGGAGAATTTTATTCCGGGACCCCGGAATCCCGAAAAACCGTGTATTATACACTTCAATTTCAGCAGTTCGGAAGGTCGTGCCGGAACCTGTTTCTTTTTCTCCCTCTTTTTCAATCACGCGTCCGAGCATATTTCAGGAATCCACCTGTTCGATTTCAAGAATAAACCTGTTCGATTTCAGCCTCAAATAATGAGTTTTAACACATTTTTCACGATAATCCGAGTTTCGGCGAATACTGGTTTGTGGCACACCGGCACCCCCAAATATTTTCCGTTGGTGCTCAAACTTTGCGTGGCCGCTTTATCTGACCCGAGGAACTTTCTATGTGATTTCCGGAGAATTTTATTCCGGGACCCCTGAATCCCGAAAAACCGTGTATTATACACTTCAATTTCAGCCGTTCGGAAGGTCGTACCGGAACCTGTTTCTTTTTCTCCCTCTTTTTCAATCACGCATCCGAGCTCATTTCAGAAATCAACCTGTTCGATTTCAGGAATCAACCTGTTCGATTTCAGCCTCAAATAACGAGCTTTAACACATTTTTCACGATAATCCGAGTTTCGGCGAACGCTGGTTTGTGGCACACTGGCAACCCCAAATGTCTTCCGTTGGTGCTCAAACTTTGCGTGGCCGCTTTATCTGACCCGAGGAACTTTCAATGTGATTTCCGGAGGATTTTATTCCGGGACCCCGGAATCCCGAAAAACCGTGTATTATACACTTCAATTTTAGCCGTTTGGAAGGTCGTACCGGAACCTGTTTCTTTTTCTCCCTGTTTTTCAATCACGCATCCGAGCTCATTTCAGGAATCAACCTGTTTGATTTCAGGATCAACCTGTTTGATTTCAGCCTCAAATAACGAGCTTTAACACATTTTTCACGATAATCCGAGTTTCGGCGAATGCTGGTTTGTGGCACACCGGCACCCCCAAATGTCTTCCGTTGGTGCTCAAACTTTGCGTGGCCGCTTTATCTGACCCGAGGAACTTTCTATGTGATTTCCGGAGAATTTTATTCCGGGACCCGGAATCCCGAAAAACCGTGTATTATACACTTCAATTTTAGCCGTTTGGAAGGTCGTACCGGAACCTGTTTCTTTTTCTCCCTGTTTTTCAATCACGCATCCGAGCTCATTTCAGGAATCAACCTGTTCGATTTCAGGAATCAACCTGTTCGATTTCAGCCTCAAATAACGAGGTTTAACACATTTTTCACGATAATCCGAGTTTCGGCGAATGCTGGTTTGTGGCACACCGACACCCCAAATGTCTTCCGTTGGTGCTCAAACTTTGCGTGGCCGCTTTATCTGACCCGAGGAACTTTCTATGTGATTTCCGGAGAATTTTATTCCGGGAACCCGGAATCCCGAAAAACCGTGTATTATACACTTCAATTTTAGCCATTCGGAAGGTCGTCCGGAACCTGTTTTTTCTCCTGTTTTTCAATCACGCATCCGAGCTCATTTCAGGAATCAACCTGTTCGATTTCAGGAATCAACCTGTTCGATTTCAGCCTCAAATAACGAGCTTTAACACATTTTTCACGATAATCCGAGTTTCGGCGAATGCTGGTTTGTGGCACACCGGCAACCCCAAATGTCTTCCGTTGGTGCTCAAACTTTGCGTGGCCGCTTTATCTGACCCGAGGAACTTTCAATGTGATTTCCGGAGAATTTTATTCCGGGACCCCGGAATCCCGAAAACCGTGTATTATACACTTCAATTTTAGCCGTTTGGAAGGTCGTACCGGAACCTGTTTCTTTTTCTCCCTGTTTTTCAATCACGCATCCGAGCTCATTTCAGGAATCAACCTGTTCGATTTCAGGATCAACTTGTTCGATTTCAGCCTCAAATAACGAGCTTTAACACATTTTTCACGATAATCCGAGTTTCGGCGAATGCTGGTTTGTGGCACACCGGCACCCCCAAATGTCTTCCGTTGGTGCTCAAACTTTGCGTGGCCGCTTTATCTGACCCGAGGAACTTTCAATGTGATTTCCGGAGAATTTTATTCCGGGACCCGGAATCCCGAAAAACCGTGTATTATACACTTCAATTTCAGCCGTTCGGAAGGTCGTACCGAAACCTGTTTCTTTTTCTCCTTGTTTTTCAATCACGCGTCCGAGCTCATTTCAGAATCAACCTGTTCGATTTCGGGAATCAACCTGTTTGATTTCAGCCTCAAATAACGAGCTTTAACACATTTTTCACGATAATCCGAGTTTCGCGAATCTTTGGTTTGTGGCACACTGGCAACCCCAAATGTCTTCCGTTGGTGCTCAAACTTTGCGTGGCCGCTTTATCTGACCCGAGGAACTTTCAATGTGATTTCCGGAGGATTTTATTCCGGACCCCTAATCCCGAAAACCGTGTATTATACACTTCAATTTTAGCCGTTTGGAAGGTCGTCAAATGGAACCTGTTTCTTTTTCTCCCTGTTTTTCAATCACGCATCCGAGCTCATTTCAGAATCAACCTGTTCGATTTCAGGATCAACCTGTTTGATTTCAGCCTCAAATAACGAGCTTTAACACATTTTTCACGATAATCCGAGTTTCGGCGAATGTTGGTTTGTGGCACACCGGCACCCCCAAATGTCTTCCGTTGGTGATCAAACTTTGCGTGGCCGCTTTATCTGACCCGAGGAACTTTCTATGTGATTTCCGGAGAATTTTATTCCGGGACCCCGGAATCCCGAAAAACCGTGTATTATACACTTCAATTTTAGCTGTTTGGAAGGTCGTGCGGAACCTGTTTGTTTTTCTCCTGTTTTTCAATCACGCATCCGAGCTCATTTCAGGAATCAACCTGTTCGATTTCAGGAATCAACATGTTCGATTTCAGCCTCAAATAACGAGCTTTAACACATTTTTCACGATAATCCGAGTTTCGGCGAATGCTGGTTTGTGGCACACCGGCAACCCCAAATGTCTTCCGTTGGTGCTCAAACTTTGCGTGGCCGCTTTATCTGACCCGAGAACTTTCAATGTGATTTCCGGAGGATTTTATTCCGGGACCCCGGAATCCCGAAAAACCGTGTATTATACACTTCAATTTTAGCCGTTTGGAAGGTCGTCTTAACCTCGTTTCTTTTTCTCCCGTTTTTCAATCACGCATCCGAGCTCATTTCAGGAATCAACTTTGTTTGATTTCGGATCAACTTTTGATTTCACCTCAAATAACGAGCTTTAACACATTTTTCACGATAATCCGAGTTTCGGCGAATGCTGGTTTGTGGCACACCGGCACCCCAAATGTCTTCCGTTGGTGATCAAACTTTGCGTGGCCGCTTTATCTGACCCGAGGAACTTTCTATGTGATTTCCGGAGAATTTTATTCCGGGACCCCGAAATCCCGAAAAACCGTGTATTATACACTTCAATTTCAGCAGTTCGGAAGGTCGTGCCGGAACCTGTTTCTTTTTCTCCCTCTTTTTCAATCACGCGTCCGAGCTCATTTCAGGAATCAACCTGTTCGATTTCAAGAATCAACCTGTTCGATTTCAGCCTCAAATAACGAGTTTTAACACATTTTTCACGATAATCCGAGTTTCGGCGAATACTGGTTTGTGGCACACCGGCACCCCCAAATGTCTTCCGTTGGTGCTCAAACTTTGCGTGGCCGCTTTATCTGACCCGAGGAACTTTCAATGTGATTTCCGGAGATTTTATTCCGGGACCCCGAATCCCGAAAAAGCCGTGTATTATACACTTCAATTTCAGCCGTTCGGAAGGTCGTACCGGAACCTGTTTCTTTTTCTCCCTCTTTTTCAATCACGCATCCGAGCTCATTTCAGGAATCAACCTTTCGATTTCAAGATCAACCTGTTCGATTTCAGCCTCAAATAACGAGCTTTAACACATTTTTCACGATAATCCGAGTTTCGGCGAATGCTGGTTTGTGGCACACCGGCACCCCAAATGTCTTCCGTTGGTGCTCAAACTTTGCGTGGCCGCTTTATCTGACCCGAGGAACTTTCAATGTGATTTCCGGAGGATTTTATTCCGGGACCCCGGAATCCCGAAAAACCGTGTATTATACACTTCAATTTTAGCCGTTCGGAAGGTCGTACCGGAACCTGTTTCTTTTTCTCCCTGTTTTTCAATCACGCATCCGAGCTCATTTCAGGAATCAACCTGTTCGATTTCAGGATCAACCTGTTTGATTTCAGCCTCAAATAACGAGCTTTAACACATTTTTCACGATAATCCGAGTTTCGGCGAATGTTGGTTTGTGGCACACCGGCACCCCCAAATGTCTTCCGTTGGTGCTCAAACTTTGCGTGGCCGCTTTATCTGACCCGAGGAACTTTCAATGTGATTTCCGGAGGATTTTATTCCGGGACCCCGGAATCCCGAAAAACCGTGTATTATACACTTCAATTTTAGCCGTTTGGAAGGTCGTACCGGAACCTGTTTCTTTTTCTCCCTGTTTTTCAATCACGCATCCGAGCTCATTTCAGGAATCAACCTGTTTGATTTCTAGATCAACCTGTTTGATTTCAGCCTCAAATAACGAGCTTTAACACATTTTTCACGATAATCCGAGTTTCGGCGAATGCTGGTTTGTGGCACACCGGCACCCCAAATGTCTTCCGTTGGTGCTCAAACTTTGCGTGGCCGCTTTATCTGACCCGAGGAACTTTCAATGAGATTTCCGGAGAATTTTATTCCCGGACCCGAAATCCCGAAACCGTGTATTATACACTTCAATTTCAGCCGTTCGGAAGGTCGTACCGAACCTGTTTCTTTTTCTCCCTGTTTTTCAATCACGCGTCCGAGCTCATTTCAGAATCAACCTGTTCGATTTCAGGAATCAACCTGTTCGATTTCACCTCAAATAACGAGCTTTAACACATTTTTCACGATAATCCGAGTTTCGGCGAATCCTGGTTTGTGGCACACCGGCACCCCCAAATGTCTTCCGTTGGTGCTCAAACTTTGCGTGGCCGCTTTATCTGACCCGAGGAACTTTCAATGTGATTTCGGAGAATTTTATTCCGGGACCCCTAATCCCGAAAAAACCGTGTATTATACACTTCAATTTTAGTCCGTTTGGAAGGTCGTCATGGAACCTGTTTCTTTTTCTCCCTGTTTTTCAATCACGCGTCCGAGCTCATTTCAGGAATCAACCTGTTCGATTTCAGGAATCAACCTGTTCGATTTCAGCCTCAAATAACGAGCTTTAACACATTTTTCACGATAATCCGAGTTTCGGCGAATGCTGGTTTGTGGCACACCGGCAACCCCAAATGTCTTCCGTTGGTGCTCAAACTTTGCGTGGCCGCTTTATCTGACCCGAGGAACTTTCAATGTGATTTCCGGAGGATTTTATTCCGGGACCCCGGAATCCCGAAAAACCGTGTATTATACACTTCAATTTTAGCCGTTTGGAAGGTCGTACCTGTTTCTTTTTCTCCCTGTTTTTCAATCACGCGTCCGAGCTCATTTCAGGAATCAACCTGTTCGATTTCAGGAATAAACTTGTTCGATTTCAGCCTCAAATAACGAGCTTTAACACATTTTTCACGATAATCCGAGTTTCGGCGAATGCTGGTTTGTGGCACACCGGCACCCCCAAATGTCTTCCGTTGGTGCTCAAACTTTGCGTGGCCGCTTTATCTGACCCGAGGAACTTTCAATGTGATTTCCGGAGGATTTTATTCCGGGACCCCGGAATCCCGAAAAACCGTGTATTATACACTTCAATTTTAGCCGTTTGGAAGGTCGTACCGGAACCTGTTTCTTTTTCTCCCTGTTTTTCAATCACGCATCCGAGCTCATTTCAGGAATCAACCTGTTCGATTTCAGGAATCAACCTGTTCGATTTCAGCCTCAAATAACGAGCTTTAACACATTTTTCACGATAATCCGAGTTTCGGCGAATGGTGGTTTGTGGCACACCGGCAACCCCAAATGTCTTCCGTTGGTGCTCAAACTTTGCGTGGCCGCTTTATCTGACCCGAGGAACTTTCAATGTGATTTCCGGAGAATTTTATTCCGGGACCCCGGAATCCCGAAAAACCGTGTATTATACACTTCAATTTTAGCTTTATTAGGGACCGGAATCGGAAGGTCGTAATACGAACCTCGTTTCTTTTTCTCCCCGTTTTTCAATCACGCATCCGAGCTCATTTCAGGAATCAACCTGTTCGATTTCAGGAATCAACCTGTTCGATTTCACCTCAAATAACGAGCTTTAACACATTTTTCACGATAATCCGAGTTTCGCGAATCTTTGGTTTGTGGCACACCGGCAACCCCAAATGTCTTCCGTTGGTGCTCAAACTTTGCGTGGCCGCTTTATCTGACCCGAGGAACTTTCTATGTGATTTCCGGAGAATTTTATTCCGGGACCCCGAAATCCCGAAAAACCGTGTATTATACACTTCAATTTTAGCCGTTTGGAAGGTCGTCTAAACCCGTTTCTTTTTCTCCCTGTTTTTCAATCACGCATCCGAGCTCATTTCAGGAATCAACCTGTTCGATTTCAGGATCAACCTGTTCGATTTCAGCCTCAGATAACGAGCTTTAACACATTTTTCACGATAATCCGAGTTTCGGCGAATCCTGGTTTGTGGCACACCGGCACCCCCAAATGTCTTCCGTTGGTGCTCAAACTTTGCGTGGCCGCTTTATCTGACCCGAGGAACTTTCAATGTGATTTCCGGAGAATTTTATTCCGGGACCCCGGAATCCCGAAAAACCGTGTATTATACACTTCAATTTAAGCCGTTTGGAAGGTCGTACGGAACCTTTTCTTTTTCCCCGTTTTTCAATCACGCGTCCGAGCTCATTTCAGAATCAACCTTTGTTCGATTTCAGAATCAACTTGTTCGATTTCAGAGCCTCAAATAACGAGCTTTAACACATTTTTCACGATAATCCGAGTTTCGCGAATCTTGGTTTGTGGCACACCGGCAACCCCAAATGTCTTCCGTTGGTGCTCAAACTTTGCGTGGCCGCTTTATCAACCCGAGGAACTTTCAATGTGATTTCCGGAGGATTTTATTCCGGACCCCGAATCCCGAAAAACCGTGTATTATACACTTCAATTTTAGCCGTTTGGAAGGTCGTACCGGAACCTGTTTCTTTTTCTCCCTGTTTTTCAATCACGCATCCGAGCTCATTTCAGGAATCAACCTGTTCGATTTCAGGAATCAACCTGTTCGATTTCAGCCTCAAATAACGAGCTTTAACACATTTTTCACGATAATCCGAGTTTCGGCGAATCCTGGTTTGTGGCACACCGGCACCCCCAAATGTCTTCCGTTGGTGCTCAAACTTTGCGTGGCCGCTTTATCTGACCCGAGGAACTTTCAATGTGATTTCCGGAGGATTTTATTCCGGGACCCCGGAATCCCGAAAAACCGTGTATTATACACTTCAATTTTAGCTGTTTGGAAGGTCGTACCGGAACCTGTTTCTTTTTCTCCCTGTTTTTCAATCACGCATCCGAGCTCATTTCAGGAATCAACCTGTTCGATTTCAGGATCAACCTGTTCGATTTCAGCCTCAAATAACGAGCTTTAACACATTTTTCACGATAATCCGAGTTTCGCGAATCCTGGTTTGTGGCACACCGGCACCCCCAAATGTCTTCCGTTGGTGCTCAAACTTTGCGTGGCCGCTTTATCTGACCCGAGGAACTTTCTATGTGATTTCCGGAGAATTTTATTCCGGGACCCCGAAATCCCGAAAAACCGTGTATTATACACTTCAATTTCAGCCGTTCGGAAGGTCGTACCGGAACCTGTTTCTTTTTCTCCCTGTTTTTCAATCACGCGTCCGAGCTCATTTCAGGAATCAACCTGTTCGATTTCAGATCAACCTTTTCGATTTCACCTCAAATAACGAGCTTTAACACATTTTTCACGATAATCCGAGTTTCGCCAAATGCTGGTTTGTGGCACACCGGCACCCCCAAATGTCTTCCGTTGGTGCTCAAACTTTGCGTGGCCGCTTTATCTGACCCGAGGAACTTTCAATGTGATTTCCGGAGAATTTTATTCCGGGACCCCGGAATCCCGAAAAACCGTGTATTATACACTTCAATTTTAGCCGTTTGGAAGGTCGTACCGGAACCTGTTTCTTTTTCTCCCTGTTTTTCAATCACGCATCCGAGCTCATTTCAGAATCAACCTGTTCGATTTCGGATCAACTGTTCGATTTGAGTCTCAAATAACGAGCTTTAACACATTTTTCACGATAATCCGAGTTTCGCCGAATCCTTGGTTTGTGGCACACCGGCAACCCCAAATGTCTTCCGTTGGTGCTCAAACTTTGCGTGGCCGCTTTATCTGACCCGAGGAACTTTCAATGTGATTTCCGGAGGATTTTATTCCGGGACCCCGGAATCCCGAAAAACCGTGTATTATACACTTCAATTTTAGCCGTTTGGAAGGTCGTACCGGAACCTGTTTCTTTTTCTCCCTGTTTTTCAATCACGCATCCGAGCTCATTTCAGGAATCAACCTGTTCGATTTCAGGATCAACCTGTTCGATTTCAGCCTCAAATAACGAGCTTTAACACATTTTTCACGATAATCCGAGTTTCGGCGAACGCTGGTTTGTGGCACACAGGCAACCCCAAATGTCTTCCGTTGGTGCTCAAACTTTGCGTGGCCGCTTTATCTGACCCGAGGAACTTTCAATGTGATTTCCGGAGGATTTTATTCCGGGACCCCGGAATCCCGAAAAACCGTGTATTATACACTTCAATTTTAGCTGTTTGGAAGGTCGTACCGGAACCTGTTTCTTTTTCTCCCTGTTTTTCAATCACGCATCCGAGCTCATTTCAGGAATCAACCTGTTCGATTTCAGGATCAACCTGTTCGATTTCAGCCTCAAATAACGAGCTTTAACACATTTTTCACGATAATCCGAGTTTCGCTAGAATCTTTGGTTTGTTGCACACCGGCACCCCCAAATGTCTTCCGTTGGTGCTCAAACTTTGCGTGGCCGCTTTATCGACCCGAGGAACTTTCAATGTGATTTCCGGAGAATTTTGTTCCGGGACACCGGAATCCCGATAAACCGTGTATTATACACTTCAATTTCAGCCGTTTGGAAGGTCGTACGAACCTCGTTTCTTTTTCTCCCTGTTTTTCAATCACGCGTCCGAGCTCATTTCAGGAATCAACCTGTTCGATTTCAGGATCAACCTGTTCGATTTCAGCCTCAAATAACGAGCTTTAACACATTTTTCACGATAATCCGAGTTTCGGCGAACGCTGGTTTGTGGCACACTGGCAACCCCAAATGTCTTCCGTTGGTGCTCAAACTTTGCGTGGCCGCTTTATCTGACCCGAGGAACTTTCAATGTGATTTCCGGAGGATTTTATTCCGGGACCCCGGATCCCGAAACCGTGTATTATACACTTCAATTTTAGCCGTTTGGAAGGTCGTCTGGAACCTGTTTCTTTTTCTCCCTGTTTTTCAATCACGCATCCGAGCTCATTTCAGGAATCAACCTGTTCGATTTCAGGATCAACCTGTTCGATTTCAGCCTCAAATAACGAGCTTTAACACATTTTTCACGATAATCCGAGTTTCGGCGAATGCTGGTTTGTGTCACACCGGCACCCCCAAATGTCTTCCGTGTGTGCTCAAACTTTGCGTGGCCGCTTTATCTGACACGGGAAACTTTCTATGTGATTTCCGGAGA
This sequence comes from Silene latifolia, assembly GCF_048544455.1. Taxonomy (NCBI): domain Eukaryota; kingdom Viridiplantae; phylum Streptophyta; class Magnoliopsida; order Caryophyllales; family Caryophyllaceae; genus Silene; species Silene latifolia. Next base: position 249,536 of record NC_133537.1, on the reverse strand, counting down.
ATTTTATTCCGGCACCCCGGAATCCCGAAAAATCGTGTATTATACACTTCAATTTCAGCAATTCGGAAGGTCGTACCGGAACCTGTTTCTTTTTCTCCCTGTTTTTCAATCATGCGTCCGAGCTCATTTCAGGAATCAACCTGTTCGATTTCAGGAATCAACCTTTTCGATTTCAGCCTCAAATAACGAGCTTTAACACATTTTTCACGATAATCCGAGTGTAATACTCCGTATTTATGGTCTTGGGGGTACTCTATCGAGTAGCCCTTACTCTGTCGAGTAAGGGTATGTTGCAGAATAAAATAGTTTCTGACCTGTTGGGCACTCGATCGAGTAGCTGGGGCACTCGATCGAGTGAAAAATACTCGATCGAGTACCTTGGGTACTCGATCGAGTGTCATTCTGAGGGAGTTTTTTTTTTTGTTAATTATGCGATTAGGGTATTTAAACTTAATCGTCGTTGTTTTAATTCACTTTTACCAAAACCTAAAACCTGTTTAAGAGAGAAAGCAGTCAGTCATCTTCCTAATCGCATCCTTAACAATTCCCGGAGTTCAGACGGTCAGTTCGTATCGTAGTTCGTGTCGTTGGATTCCTTGCGTCGAGGGTAAGCTTTTAATATAATTTATATAATGTTTTGCTAGGTTTGGTCAAACCCTAATTTGGGATTTGGGGGTTTTATGAATAGTAAGTAATTGGTAGTCTTTATATGTTATATGTTAGGAGGAGAATTCGTAGAAGAGGCGTTTTGAGACAGCTGTAGATACCGTCTGCGTGTTGTGCTTTCCAGGTAGGATTTCCTACTCAGTATTAGTCCCATAATGGGATATTGGTGATGTGCTGTAGTTAGTTATTTGATATGATGATTGTGATTGTGATTGTGATTGTGGTTGTGTTTGTTGATGGTTCTCGAGATGCGTTCTCGGCTGAGTGGGGTCACTTGCGGGAGTGATCTCACGCCCTAGTTTTAAGCCCTTCGTGGAACACATACGAAGGGGATGTGCACATTAATGGACAGGGTTATCGCTCGTACGATGAGTGGGGCTTAGGTGGGAACGGCTGCGGTCCCCCACTGGCAGGGCTGGTCCAGTGGACAGTCAGTATTGAGATGATGGGAGTTGGTGGTGTATGTGTGTGTG